>NC_058135.1:104845795-104950672 GCF_016433145.1 Gracilinanus agilis
TACAAATGCTTATTTCTCTTCAATTTTCTTACTCCAACCCCCAGAAATAAAGGTACCTCTAGTTTTCAAATGGAAGGATCAGTGTCTAGATCAAGATAGAAAGATGATTATGTAAGAGAAGGGGGAAAACAATAAGCATTTATAGTGCCTACTGCGTACCAGACTCTGGGCTAGGCATTTTACAAATATTACTACATTTGATTTGATTTCTTTTATGTTATTTATAACCTCTCAGTCACTCAGTGACTCACATTTAAATTAGAAGTTCTCAAAGAGTTGTCTGGGGATCCCGCCCCTAAAATGCTTTTAGCAAATCTTCAAATTCAAAACTATTTTTATATTGTAATGGTTAGAATGGGTCTGACTAAATTATAAGAGTAAAAAAATGTGGTTGCTGTTAATAGAAATTAACTCTTAAGTCACAAGACTGTTAATAGCTCTAAAAGCTTCATTATAGCAAGATAAAGATAATAAGAGAGGGAAATATGGAAAGGAGGTAAAGAAATACCCCATAGTCTGTCTCAGAATCTCAATCTCAGAAACAACACCCCCAGTTTCCTGCTGGGTATCATCCTATAAATCCTTACTACATGTACTAGCTCTCTTATATCACTCTCCAGGAACCAATCCCAGTTCCACAATTAGCCTGGCACCACCCAGGGGAGGCTCAGGAAATGCCTGTGGGCTCAATTTCATTGGTTGGTGATTGACCCAAATTCAAAACAAATGAAAGGGAAGTTCAAATCTCTGATTGATCAAATATTCTCTCATAATATTATACATATATATACATATATATGTGTATATTATAATTTATTTTATAGTTTTATATTATTTGTTATTTTATATATTATATATAATTTATATTACATATATTTGTATTACATTATCTATATTATAATACTATAATATTTTAATTCCAAACATGGTAAATGTCAGAAGATTGACCCACACTTAAAAAAAGAAAGCTTTTTAGAGTCCATAATAAATTTTAAGTGTGTACAGGAGTCCTGAGGCCAAAAAGTTTGAAAACCACTGCCATAGACCCTGCTTTCTAGCTGGGGGAATCAGTTACTTCCTAGGAAGCTTTTGTTCTATGCCCTTCTAATTCACTTCGACAAATATTTATTAATCACTTACTTAATTGATGCATAGCAACTACAGGGTATTGTACCAGGTTCAGTAGGTACAATGGTAAAAACGAATATCTCTGCTCTCAAGGAGCCTGCATTTTAGTAAGTGGATACTTCTTCAAGAAGAAACCACACCACACTTTAAAAAAAATAAATCCTTGTTTTCCATCTTATTATCATTGATTCTAAGGCAGAAGAGTAGTAAGGGCTAGGAAATGAGGCTTAAATGACTTGCATAGGATCACTGAACTAGGAAGAATCTGAGGCTAGATTTGAACCCAATATTTCCCATCTTAAGGCCTAGCATTCTACCCACTGAACCATCTAGTTGCCTTTTACAATTTCTAACAATTTCAAGTATATACCATTATTGTTTTGGCATATCAACAAATTGAGTAATGAGTCTTATTAATGTGTGTATAGGCACAATTTGATTGAGATAATTCTGATCACTTTTGGTCATCCCACCCTTCTACCCCAATACCTACCTCCTCACTCCTACCCCCTTGAAATCATATAATAGATAACAGAAAAGATGTTAATATGAATTAAGTACAAAGATATATCTAAATTTTGTTTCCTCTTTCAGAGTATGAAAAGAGATTCTTCATTTAAATTTATTGGCATTAAGAGAGTAGCTAATCATTTGCTGGCTGAAGGATCAATCATACTTTGGATGATCTTTTTAAAACTGAGACATCCTTTTGGGGAGTAGTCAAGGGCAAAAGACTTTTCTGAAGGCTGAGCACTGAAAGATTGTGTCGCACCCTCAGTGACAAAGCTAATGTGTCAGAGACAGACCCATCCTCCTGTTCATACCAAGATATTCCTGTAAGAGAAGGAATTCTGTGACAAATCCTGTACTGTTTCAGCTTCCAGTTCACATTTTGGTTTGTCAGGATACATCCAAAAAGTGCCCCAAACATTTCAGCTCTTGGTGGCTACACTAGGTCCTCAAAGTCTACTAAATACCCCAGCTCAAAGCTTAAACATCTTTCGTTCCATGCTCCTTTACTTAACATACCCAGGTTTGCTTCACGTCACCTCTAAGTCATATAAACAATCCCTGGCCTCATGTCACTTTCCTCAGACCCAAACCTACTGCCAATCACTGAGTCATCTTTCCAAGTACCCCCAAAGTGAGAGAGAGAGAGAGAGAGAGAGAGTGTGTAGTACAGAGAGAGGGGGTCATTTGCTTCTTAGCCCTAAAATATCCAGAGTTCCCCGTGATAGTCCCAGGGCCCTGCATTGAAGTAGAATAATGATTATCCAAAGCAAGAAGTTACAGAGAATGAAAATCAAACAGCACAGCTTCACATCTTTAGTCCAGACTACTTTTTTATACGTTCATTACGAATTGAGAACTACTACCCTTAGGTGAAGGGTGTTCTGGTACTTGAACCATTGGGATAGAAGATTGATTCCTATTCATTTTTCAAACATATAAAAAACTCGACGATCTTCAAGTTTAAATGCTAGCACCCTAAATATGTCTTGCTTCTCATAAAGCTTTTTCAATTTTAGAGAGTACACTTGGTATGTAAATTTAAACGACAAGTTAAGCATTCTTGGGCATTTCTGCTCTAATCAAGTGTTGTCTCCAAGTGTCCTTTGGGTGAGAAATCTACTTAGCTTCACTTCAAGGTGATATTATTGTTGAAAGAGATGCTGAAACATTCCACTTTACATATGACAAAAAGATTGGTCGAAGAAAAGCAGGGGCACCCAGGGTTATTTTGAACCAGAATTAAATGTCACTTACGCTGACTTATTTGGGATTTAGTTTCAACAACTGTGCCTGGTAATGGATTCCATCCCATCTGACATTTGATTTCATACAATTACCTACCTCCATTTTTCCCTTTCCAGCATCTTCATTTAAATTACTTTTTTTAACTACTGCTTGGTTAAATTCATTAATAACAAATTCCTGTATCAAATGTCTTCCTTTTGACTAATGAAATGCAATTATTCTGAGTATCTATAAGTCTCTGAATTAGTGGTTTAATCAACTGTCTAAAATAACCCTGTCCTTATATTTGATTTGATATCACTCATTCCCAGGGTAATCCCTCAGCCCATATGTCAAAGGAGGAAGATGTGCTACATATTATTAGCTGAATAGTAACATATACTAAGAGAGCAGAGGACAATTTTCATATCAACTAGATACAAAATATGTGTACTACGATTCCCATATCCTAGCTCCATTTTCTATTTTAATAAATTTTATTGATTTTTTTCTTTTTGTACCCACTCACATTTTACAATTTATCATTCCCTACCTTCCTCTCAAAGCCATAACTCTACAACAACAACAACAAAATAAATAAATAAGAGAGTGGAAAAACAATCCAACAAAACCATCCAACTTATGAAAAAAAAAAATCTGACATTATACTCAGAGTTCTGCACCATGATTTCCCAACTCTGCAAGGAATGGAAAGAGATTTCTTTTCATCTTCATTCTTTCTGGGCAACTTTCATCACCATAATTTGAAAGTATTCGGTCCTAATTATTTAGTTGTATTTAATCTTTCTTTTTTTTGTTATAGAAAGCACAGTGGATACTCTTTTCTTTATTCTAATTACTTCTTTTTGAATTGGTTCAAATATACATCCTTGTGTTCATCATATCCATTACCATATTCATTCTTTATTATGGAGAATTATATTCCTTTAATTTTTATGTATCACAGCTCTTTTAGATGCCCTTCCCAAAAGCATTTACTTTACTTCCCATCCTTTTTTTAGATCCATATTCAAAGAATAACGCATATAAAGGATTTACCTGAAGAGATATAAAGCTGGACTTGAAGAACACACCATATACTACTTAAGTAATATTGCCATCTTATTTTCTTATTTGGTCTTTCAATGACTATATTAACTTTTTCCCCATTTTACCTCATCTGAGTTCTTTTTATCCAATTTTTTCTAGAGGACAAGCGTTTCTAAGAGCCTCTAATGGTCTCAGTATAAGATGTGGCAATGGAAGACATGAAAAAGAAGGCACTTAGCCATTATTTGATGAAATTATCATTGTTGAAGACTGAAATAGAACCAGCTAACCCAATATTAATTTTTTATTAATTAATTTATTTGTTACATTAAAATACCCTGTTAGGGGGCAGCTGGGTATCTCAGTGGATTGAGAGTCAGGCCTAGAGATGGGAGGTCCTAGGTTCAAATCTGATCTCAGACACTTCCCAGCTGTGTGACCCTGGGCAAGTCACTTGACCCCCATTGCCCACCCTTACCACTCTTCCCCCTAGGAGCCAATACACAGAAGTTAAGGGTTTAAAAATAAAATAAAATAAAATACCCCCTTAACTCCCTTTGTCCCTCGCCTCCTCCCATTAAAGAAAACATCATTTGATAAAAAAGATAGAAGTGTATATAAAACCATGTCTTAATTATTTATGTTTATCAGTTCCTTCTCTGGAGATGGACATACATAAGTCATTCTTCAAATAGTATTTCCTTTGCTGTATATAATGTTCTCTTGGTTCTGCCCATTTCACTCTTCATAATTTCATATAGGTCTGTCCATATTTCTCCAAAAATAACCTGTTTGGTATTTCTTGCCGCATGGTAGTATTCTATCACAAACACATGCCGCAAATTGTTTAGCCACTCCTATTATTAATTCCTTTGCTCTATAAGTAGAAGCTCTGTCTTTGTGTACTTCAGAAGTCACCTAGGTGATACTCTAGTACATTTTTAAAAAATCTACCTGGGTTCTTTCCTCACAAGCGTTTTTTAACCGTGCTAAGCCATGTTGCTGACTGTCATTATGAACAAAATACCCTTGCTATTATTTCTAATGAGAAACCATAGCCACCTACTATACAAGAGGGGGCAGAGGGGAAATGACTGAATCATCCCCATATGGAACTTCACGAGATTGAGTCTCACTTTTGTTTGTTTTAAGTCCAATTTTGAATCTCTCTGAGGGCCCATGTAAAAGAGAGTATTTCCCCCCTGAATCAGGCCCACTTTGCTTCTCTTTGAAGGTACCCCAATATGTCTAAAATCCTGAAGGAAGAATGCAGGTCTTGATTTCAGATTAGATGGATATTAACATTGGCACCTCCAGATTCCATTTCCTATAAGCTAATTAGTTCTAAGTAATATATCCCTCTTGGGGTATGTAAAACACCACTTAGGCTCCCTCAAATCACCTGGGAAGCAGGTAGCAGACAGAATCATTGTTATAATGTTCCTTTATTTAGTTTGAGCCAAAACTGCTTCTGACAGTGGCAAGAGAAATTGAGACCACAAAGCTGGATTGCCCTGTGGGATTAAAACCTTGGGGGCTGAATTAAATTTCCTAATGTATTGGTTTTTGAATTTCCTGATGAAAAGTATGTCTCTTTTAAGATCTGTTGAAAATATAGCTGAAACTCTTGTTTACTGATCTATTAAAAATGGCAAAAAGCAGGAGAATTAGCATTTTGGACACCTGGGTTCTTGGATACAGTATAGGTATTTTAAAATACAGTGCTCCTCTCTGCCATTTTCTTAAAGTGCCTAAAAAAATCATCATTTTTTCCCCTTAAGATGACAGAAAATATGGCAGTGATCTGAAAGCCTTTCTTGGACTTAGGAAAATCGGGTTTCATGTCTTATCTTTCACATACACTAACTCAAAGAACATGGGTAAAAAAATAATAATTTATATTTGAAAACTTCTTTAAGGTGTGTAAAATGTTTTACATAGATTACTTCATTTGATTTTCAAAACAAGACTGTGAGATGTTGTGACTTGCCCAGAGTCACATAGCTAATAAGTATCTGAGGCAGAATTAGAATTCAGGTCTTCTTCACTTCATGTCCAAGGCTACACTCTCTATTAATTTCCCTATTTAACCTGAAGGCCTGAATAACCACTCCCTAAGTGTTAGAGATGGTTATCGATGCCAGAGGAAGGTTCCACACCAAGAATTTCTGATGAAATCATCACTCTGTACTTGATCCCACCCATCCTCAAATTAATTATAATTAAACAGTAAGAAAGAAGGATAGTGTCTTTTGAGTGTATTCCTCATGTATATATCTGTATTTTTTGATTGACGAATCCAAGATTCTATCATTAGAACTAATCATAAGGTGTCTAGGGGGCTTAACCTTGAGTAATACTTACATGGGAATAAAGACAGGGATTAGAGGTAAGATTTCATTCTTATAAGGAGCCCCCAGGGTGAATAAACTTTTGTTATCAATGAAGGTAGTCACTGTCTATGAAATTTTGTCTGATTGTTGGTTTTTTTTGGAGGGGAGCATTTCTTTGGATCCCCAGCCCTCGGTTCATAGAGATGCTTAATAAATCCTTTTGATTGACTTATAGAACTAAGAGCACTGGGAATGGAAGAAACTTACCTCATATACAGCAGTGGAGGGATTTAAACATTCACAACTCTAAGACTGTGCTCTATATCCATTGCTGCAACCTAGTTGCCTCCCACCCTAAAAATAACATCATCCACAAAAAAGGTAATCAGAGGCAATTTAGCTTAGAGGAAGGACTCAGGAACTGGGTTCAAGCTCTGCTTTACAGCCTAAGTTCTCCAAGAGATAGCTATCAAATTATCAGGAATTGGGAGTTCCCTACCAGAGGAGTTTCCCTTGCTGATGAAAATTACAGGTTCTTCCTGTTTTTTCACGTATATAAAGAAGACCTAAAAGACAAAGAATCTGAGTTTCCTTCTCCATCCCTTCCACCCCACCTTGACTCTGCTGGAGCCTTGTATCCCTTCCACTGATTGTACCCACATGCTGCCAAAAGACATCAGCAGGCAATAATGTCACTGAGTGGGCTGTGGACAGAGGATTGCTCTCAGTGTAACTCTCTGGGTGTGCAGCTGTATCAAAGTTGCACACAATGTTATTATAACCTTACTCAAAGTCAGATAAATGTAGCAAACTAATTCATGAGAATAGCTTCCTAATTTCTCATAAGGTAGAGTGATTCATCTGTTAAATGTTGCTTAATAAGCAATTGAGCCTTCTTGTCTAAGGAAAGGCTCTCTTAATGATGTGCCTCAAAGAGGTGAACGACTTCCAACGGTCCCATGATCATCACTTCATCTTGCTCTTTAGGGGCTCTGTGGCAGCCCAGTTTGCTAAATTGCCACATGTCATGTGTGATTATGTCTTTCTTTTCTGGTGGAATCTGGGTTTGAAGAAAGAAGTAAAAGATTAAATGCCCTGAATGGACCCAGGCAGAGTTTGTGCCTAAATTGGATTTGGCCAATACTTGATCACTCCCAAGCCAATACTTGATTTTTGTCACTCACCCCCTCTTCCCCTCTTCCCTTTGCTCCACTGTGACTTGTTGATGCCTTTGTTGCTTTTCTTTGAACTTACCCTCTTGCCAAAACACTTGAGGTGAAAGACTGATCCCCTTTGCTTCTAAGGCAGTCCTGGAAACACTATGGGCAGCCAAGCCAGGGTCATGTTCTCAGGTTGCAGAGATCTTGGATTTTGCCCAGGAATTAAAACCTGAGAGTCCTCGTTCCATCTGTAGTTTTCCTTTACATCTTTCTTCTGTCTGTTGGGAGTCATCTTTCGAGCAATGTTAATTTGGGTGCCTGGGCTTTACTATTTAACTTTCTAAAAATCATTGATGTTGCCTAATTACATATTAAATTTTTATAAGCTCTGCTGTTTAGCACATGTTAGTTGTAACCAATGTTAATGGCAATAATGTTGACAGGTCTGAACCAAGGAGCAAAGGAAGATGGAGGTACCCCCATGAATTTACTCAAAACCTTAACTCCCATTTGGTCTTGGCTCTCTTCTTCTCACTATGTAGAGATTTTCAAGAGATATGTGTAGAAAGTTATTATCTGCAAAGTGTTTTCCCTTTGATTTAGTTAAAAAAAATCAAGAAAAAAAAGCCTTTTGGGCATCCCTAATTCTATTCTATACCCCCTCAATTTAAAAAAAAAAAAGCGAACATCAAAATTCAGAATTGTCTTGAGAGGAGTCTTTGGCTAAACAGAGGACTAGGTAACTTTAAAAACTACTTGATATATCATTTATACATCATCTTTAGTTTTGTACATAGTTAATTTGTGAATTTGTTTTGCATGTGTGTGTGTATATATATATATATATATATATATTTGTAATAAGATTTGTTCCCCACCCCCCCCAATGACTAGGGGAGGGCAAAGGAGAAGAAAGACAATTTGGAACTAGAAATTAAAAAAATATATATTGTGGGGCAGCTGGGTGATTCAGTGGATTGAGAGCCAGGCCTAGAGAAGGGAGGTTCTAGGTTAAAATCTGGCCTCAAACACTTCCTAGCTATGTGACCCTGGGCAATCACTTAATCCCTGTTACCTAGCCCTTTCTACTCTTCTGTCTTGGAATCAATATACATTATTGATTCTAAGATGGAAGGTAAGAGTTTAAAAAAATATTATTATTGTATCAATTATTTTCCTAGTTTTGTTCACTTCATTTTGCATAATTACATGCAAATCTTTCTTGGTTTTTTTTTTCTGGAAACCATCCCTTTTATTATTTCTTAAGACACAAAATAATTCTATCATAGGCGCAAGTCATAACTTTGTCGTTTATATAATGCTACCTAAATTAATTCACTGATATCTCGGCCCATACCAATTAAATTACCAAAAATTACTTTATAGAATTTCTATGACTTTCAAAATCCGTACCACACACAAACTAAATATCGATTTGGATCTAAACAGTTAAAACCTCCCCATTTGTTTATCAACCGTTCTTGGTGAGGCATAGTGGATAGGGAACCATATTTGCAGTAAGTCCTACATCATTTGACACATACAAATTTGGCGACCATGACAATTCTCTCAATATAAAGTTACAAAGAAGTTGTTTGTCTCCATAGATGGAGGGAATTCCCACTCTGGGAGAGCCACCAAACTGATTGAAATAGTATTTCTATTGTATTTTTGTTCAGCCAGGACCAACTTGTTAGCCATAGTGTTCTTCTATGTCATGCTTTTCTTTTCCACTGAAATCCTACTTGACATTAAAGGACTCTTTGCTGCTTTGCCATTTTCTAGTCCAAATGCTCTCGTCTTTGTATTTCTTTCTTTCTTTACCTGTGCCTTTTATGATGCACTTAGCATTTTGAAAGAAAGGATTACAAAAAGGGCTACACACATTTGTATATTTTTCCTTTTAAAACTGCTTATCTTGTATGCTTTTGATGTATAAAAGAATAGCATATATAATTTTATGCACTTGCTATGATGATTTTGTGTTTTGTACAATAGTGGCTTCTTAAATTTGGAGCTTTTTGTTATTATATAATATGTAGAGAAGGGCTTTTTGAGTATTAAAGCATGACACTAGGACACTGAATACAAGTGAATGGAACCAATAACTATTTGGGAGTGTGGGACTCAGGCAGAGAGGAGAATTCGGAAAGTGGTAAATTGGTTTTCATACATATGGACATTTTGCATAAAGATGTGGGTGGCAAATGTCCTGTCAATCTCATTTGTCCAGTGAGCAATGGCAAGAGCTGGTTGTGTACCCTGTGATTTGTGCATCATATATATTTTATACTTTTGAGTATAGCTATGACTCTCCAAATTAAGTCTTCCACATTATGACTGAATTTAAGTATATCCTTTATGCATTGATTTGTGGCTTTTTTAACTTTGGGATTGGATGAAATTAAATAGTCCTTCTTACAATAAGACATATCAGATTTCATTTTTACTGTAATTTCCTATTTAATTAGTCATTCATGGAACTGAATTAATTATGTGCATGCACACACGCATGTGTGTATGGAGGTATTTCATTTGACTATAGGCATTCAATGCCCCAAGTTGCTATATTATGGACAAAAAATATAAAGGAGCAGCATGGCCAAATTTGATACAACTTTGTTTGGAAGTGTGCAGTTTTCCTACAGGTGAGTTTATGGAGCCTTCAGACAAGCCTGCATGGTGTTACTGATAATATTAAGGAACTCATAAGTTTAAGAAGTTCAAAATATTTAACATTGTAAAGTTAGTCACTATCAGAGGTATATATTTTGTCAGTGCTAATTGTGTACCAGTATTTCTTTGGTTTAGAATTGGACAAGAGAGGGAATGATATATCTCTTCTGAAGTGCTCATATACTCATGCAATCATCCCTTTCTCTCATGATCCCGGCATCTCAGCAAGGTTAAAGTGACCTGACTGTTTGCAAGGACCATTTTCTGTAAGTACAGACTTAGACTAGTGTTTTGAGGTCTGGCTTACTGTGCAAGAAATGTCTTATAAAACAACAGACTTTTCTAATAGGCCAGTCAGTTGTGATGATTTTTTTTCAGAGTGGATATGTATATTCACATTATTTTCCTACAAAAATAATAGTGCCTTCCACTCCAACACTTCTTTGTAAAAGATGTGAGTCGTTTTCTTTAACAGTTTTCATGAAATAATTCTTTCAAGTCCCTACCTCCCTACATTCTCTCTGTCTTTCCACATGTACAAGCTTTTAGGTCCATAGCAGATGGACCCTTGAGGAAATGCATATTACTATTTCACTGTGCAAGGGAGCAAACTCTACATTGTAAAGGCATTTCCATTAAACCCTAAAGACTCCATTCACTCAGCAAATTTTCTTTGTAAAGAAGGGAGGGAAATGCCCATGAAACCTGACTTAGATTTCGCCCAGAGGTGATTATTTTGTTGGAAAGTTTGAGCAAAATCAATTCAGTCATTTTTTTTGAGTCACAAAACCAAGGGGAAAAAATATATATTCTTGCCATTCTGCTATAGGCATTTATTTATTTATCAAAATAAGGAGAGAAAAAAAAACAACCTAACAGGCTTAGAATGCCATCCATGGATTTTTTCTTTAAAATACCTGTCTCTCATATATATTTGGAAGCAATTTGTTTTAGTTACAAAGTTGTTTTTTTTTTTCAATTATTTGACTTTCGATGTTCTATGTTTTGCTCATCTGCTATTGGCCCAGACTGGACCTTGACAATAACCTGCATCCATATCGGCTAGGGAGAATTAGAAAGCAATCCCAGTTTTTATACTTTGAGAGTCTCAGGGATTAACTCAAGACATGTTTTGAAAATTTAGTATAAGAAAAATAGTCAGATAAAACTCCTCATAGTTTTCTCCTGGTTTCCATTATCATTTTCCAGTCTAACCATGCCTTTGTGTGCACAGGATCCACAATGGAGAATAACAATCACACTCCTTCTTAGAGGTGATGAAGTATGAATCAACTGAAATTAGGTGAATTGGGATGGCAGTAGTGTCCAAAATATAAACAAGCGTAGTCATATTTTAAATAGGAGCTTTTGTTTTTATTATCATTTGGTTTAAGGAATATTACTTGATCACCTATGTTGTAATATTTTCTGTTTACTTATCTGTGTATGTGGTTTTCCCCAGTTGAATTTTCTCCAGTAGAATATAAGCTCAAAAAAATTTTTTAATTAAAAATTAAAATTTTCACTTCATTTAATTAAAAAAATTAGAATGTAAGCTCCCCTAATGCAGGAATTTTTTTGTCTTTAAATCTGTAGATCCTAGTTTAATGCCCAGCACATAGTAGGAGTCAAATAAACATTGATAGAATTAAATAAAATAGTTGTAAGTCTTTGTGATAGGTGCTGCAAGGAATCTAAAAATAGCTTCTATCCTTAAAGGAGATTAAGTGAACAAAAGCTAGAACAGTGATCATCATTTGCATAATTCTTGCTTCTGGTATATTTCAATTTTCAAATTTCATGGGGTATGATTTAGAATTTCATTTTATCCCCTATGAAATAGATATCCTATACATTTTTTCTAGTTTTAAAAGACTGTCAGCTTGAAACTCTGAGAATGTGTTACATTTCTGTTTATTAAATTAGACAGCTGCTCAGGGTAGCATATTAAAAATTAAGTTTAGTTAAACCTCAGTTTCCTGTGATCACTGCAGAAGATGCTCATTGCTGCCTCTCAACTCTGCATACTGGTTTGGTTCAGTGGTTAGATAGTAATTAACATTAATGTTTAAAAACCATTTTCCTACCCTGAAAAATTACAAATGATACTAACAATTTTATGTTCGTTAGGGTTAATTACAAATGTTCATAATTTATCTACCCTCCTGACTATTGTAAATGACTACATCCAAGACAATGACTAGAAAAACTGTGGGAAGGGGGCCGGTCCTCAGAGACTTAGCAAACCCAAGTAGAGAGACTCTCAGTCCTTCCTGATCAACCACATTATCTCTGTCCCTTATTACTGTTTTAGTGTAAGGTAATTCCACTAGGAAGAGAAGATTCTACCTAAACATGACCTAAAGTCAGGGTGTCATGTGAGAATGGACAAAATAAGAGGCATGGCTCAAGAATGATGATAGAAAGGCTGAGGACATGACAGGTTGGTCCCCAAAGGAATTCAAAGAGTGGAACTTCAGGGTCTCCTTCTTCTCCCTCACCTACACCATTCTTCACCTCTCCCAACAATGCTATGTTAAAATGTTTGTAGGCAAGTCATTCTAGGAGTGCGGAATCTTTCAAGAATAAAGTCCTGAATACACAAAAATAAACCTGATGAAGAGAATGGTCCTGTATATTTTTGTAAAGTACCAATATGGAAGCACAGAGGACTCAGTCAACAACTTAGTCTTTAAAGGGTTATGGGCAGAAGATGGAAGTAAAGGCAAGTAATGACTCATGCATATGAAAGTGTGACCTAGTAATCCTTTAAGAATTATGACAGGCAGGGCAGCTGGGTAGCTCAGTGGATTGAGAGCCACGCCTAGAGATGGGAGGTCCTGAATTCAAATCTGTCCTCAGTCCTAGCCCAGAGACCCTGGGCAAGTTACTTAACCCCCACTGCCTAGTCCTTACCACTCTTCTTCCTTGGAACCAGTACACAGTACTGATTCTAAGGTGGAAGGTAAGGGTTAAAAAAATTTTATGACAGGAATCATTTAACCCCCATTATCTAGTCCTAACTACTCTTCTCTCTTTGAACCAATACACAGCACTGATTCTAAGATGGAAGGTGAGGATTTTTTTTAAAAAGAAAAAAAAAACAATTATGTCTAGAGAGCTAAAACTCAAAATGAGGAAAATGAAGGATGACAGAAAGGGTTTTCTTAGGTGCATGAGGGGAAAGTGGGGCAAAAAAAAATGAGATAAGACTACATAGTCTAACTAATATAAATTGGCTAACAATGAGGAGAATAGAGAGAATATAGAGTACCTAATTCAGATTATGATTCTGTTGATTTTTTTTGACATAAAAAGTAATCTTTCAATGAAAAGACTCACAACCCAAAATGACTAATTTGAACTTGATATTAAATGTGACTGACAGCAAGACAAGATTTAGCTAACCTTATTTAGCTTGGTACTATACTCAAACTCTATTATATGAAACTATAATACTAGTTTAATCATCTAGTAAACTGTATGTGGTTAAATACAAGGGACTAAAACAAGTACAGATATAATCGCTGAACCATTCGCACTAATGAATTCTGAAAAACATTATGGAAAATAGAATGGTACTAAAAAATGAGGGAAAGGAGAAGGTTCTGATTTTTAAAAGATAGAAGTATATCATAGTCTGTTAATTATAGCTAATGACAGGCTTAGAGATCAGAGATCCTGGATTCAAGTTTGGCCTCAGATACTTCCTAGTTGTATGACCCTGGGCAAGTCACTTAACCACCATTGCTTAGCATTCTTCTGCCTTGGAACTAATACAGAGTATTGATTCTAAGGCAAAAGCTAAGGGCTTAAATATACATATTGGCTAATGAATTTGACGATGATTCCTGGCAAAATTGTATTAAAATAATTGCTATTGGAAGTCTAGAAAAACAAATGATTATCATAAATAAAATCAACATGGTTTCATCAAAAATGGGCTATGACAGAATAGCCCAATTTCCCTTTTTGACAGAATTACTAGAGTGCTACATGAGAACACTGCAAAGCATGTGCCAAATACTTAGATGTATTCTTCTTATGGACAAAATGAGGACATGTAAACTTAGATGGTGGTACACTTAGATAGATGGAATCAGAGCTGGTGAATGACCAAGCCTAAAAAGTAGTTATTAATATGCCAATCTTGGCTACAGGAAGATCTCAGGATGAAAGTAAACTTTTTTTTATTAAACAGTAGCAAAAGATTATTTGCATCCCAAGGTTCCAGACTTGGCCTTTGCTCTTTTAAAATATTTTATCAATAACTTGGGAAGAGGAATAGATGGGATGAGAGAGAGAAAATATCAGATGACAGCATATAAAAATATCTTGACAATCTAGAATGTTGGGCCATATTTAAATAGACAGAAATGTAAAATGTTATACTTTCCTTACTTCAAGGAAATTACATTCTGTTGGAAAACAAAAACAAATACTGGAAAGGAACCTCAGAGGTTATCTAGTTAAACCCCTTTATAGATAAAGTCAAGAGACTGTAAGGGTTAAAATAGGGGTTTGGACAAAATACGAGAACATTTTTCAATAATTTAAGTTTTAATGAGAATATAGTAAAGTTGTAAATTAATATTATCCCTTTAAGCCAGAGAAAAGAAATCTTCTAGCAGCTTTTAATGATTAACAATTTAGTTTAATTAAAATAGAGATAGTAAAAGAATATAATAAAGGAGGGAAAAAAAGAAGAGAGGAAAGAGAGATTACTAATATTATACCCTATATATACATATACCTAAAATTCCGAATAACTACTTCTAAATGTCTTCTGAGGACAACTTCTTCTTGCCTGGCAAACACCAGGCCTATCTAACCTATACAATCTATAAATGATTCTCTAACAACCTAACTCCCTAAAATAATGGATAGCTACCTCTCACTCACTCCTTCAATCAGTTTTCTATAGCAGCCCAACTGTCAGTAGTCAGCTGACAGCAGATCCTTGCCTCTGAGACAGACCTCCTGCTCCCCTAGAGATCCCAGAGGCAAAAAGCCCTTTAAAATTTAAAGTCAAAAGCCCTCTCAAGAAGCTCAGGCCTGCCTTTATATTCCAGCAACCAACCTCCAAGGACCAACTCACACCCAGCAGCCAACTTCCCTGCAACTGCCAGCCCTAACTGTCAGCAACTCACCCACCAACTGTTAGCAACTGCCTAACTGTTAGCAACTGACAGCTTGCAACTGATGCTGGCCCAGCAGGAGGCTCTCCAATTCCTACTTCCTGTCACTGTGGGCTGGTTAATCCCTATACATCTCTATGGTAAGAGGACCTCCAGGTCCCCTATTAAATTAAAGAAATTAAAGAATTCCTTTTTACAAGACCTTCAATAAATGTCAGAGGTAGAATTAGAAGCAAGGAGTTGAGATTTTCCAACAGAAGAGTAAGAAATCTTTTCCTGTGTCATATTGTATCCCTAAAATGGGGGAGGAAAAGCTAGTCAAAAAGTTTTATTGAAGGAAAGAAAAGATCAGGAACATAAGATCAACAATATGATATGTTGATCAACAAAAATTTGGCAATCTTGGGCTGCATCGAGAGGATATAGTTTAAAGTAGTATTGCCAAACTCAAATAGAAGCAGATCTCTACAGATCTCATATTGACTTAGAAGGCCACAAATATGTATTATCTATGTTGTGTCATATTTTTATTTATTTTGTTAACCCTTTCCCAATTACATTTTAATGTGGTCCTGGCTGCCCTGGAAAGTTTTGGAGGCTCCCACACTGGCCTCAAGTTTGATACCTCTGGCAAAGGATAAAAGGGGGGATAGTCCCATAGTTCTCACTATATTTGGAGTGATCACACTTTTTTCTAGAATAGCAGATACTACTTATTCAAGAAGGACATTAATTAACTGGAACGTCCAAAAGAGAATGATCAATATGACAGCATATATGAGGATCAGTGTCCATGTTTTCTAAGGTAAATGAGAAATTCTCATATTGGTCATTATATATTACTGGCCTCCATCTTGCTTGGGTAAATGAAAATTATAACTTCTACATTTGCAGTAGAAGGCAGATTATGTCACAAGTAAGCATCTAGAGAAAAAAAAAAAAAAAAAACAACCAAAAAACAAACCTCTTGCTAATGGCAAACTCACATAGATTTTAGAGCCAGAATACGAAATAGTTGATGACAGAGTGATTTTTATTGTCTCTGAATTCATGCTCTTTTTTCATTCAATTTAACAAACATTTGCTTAGCACCTACTCTGTGCAAGGCACTGGAGTTACAGAGAGAGATATGGCAAAAATCCTTCTTTAAAAGTGTTTACACTCTAACACAATTACAATGATTATTACCTTGTCAATTTTTCAGAACATAAATCATGTCAAAAAAATTTTTTTTTATTTAAGACCCATAGATCTGATAAGGAAGAAAGGACTAACCAGTTAAAAGTAGAATATTTATTGACACTCAGTTAGACAGTTTGGGTCACACTATGTCTCATTTCACTCCTTCGTTTTGAACAAAAGATACATATTTTCATTTACTCCGTGCATACTTCAGGAAACAAAAACTGATGAGTAACTCAGATAGTGTACTCAGAGCGGACATACCTTCTACAGTATAGATGAGTTGGATACATTGCCTTTATATTACTTAGATAAGAGTTTTGCATGAAATCTTAAGCAATGTCTTTGTGGGAGCATGCGTTCATAACTTGGATACGTAAAAGACTTATTCTAATAAATGGCTGTTCCTGACTTTTCCTCCTCCACATCTCCAGCCCCTGTCACCCATATTTGTCTGTCTGCCCTCATAAGCAATCCATCTATACTATTCCTTTGAGTATCTCAGCTTGTTTTTCATGAAAAATTTTTATCACATCCCTATTTGCATTGTTCAGATCCATTTAACTAGACTGTTTTGTCATTTAGAGTAATAATTCATCAATCTGTTAGTGCAACCTTTCTTTATATTACCTTTCATAATGCTATGAAATGGGCTATTTTGAATCCTTGAAATGTTATAAACCTCCAGATTGCTAATTGCTTAGGATGCTGTGAAAAATAATTACTCCACATTATTTTTGATATTTAATTGGCAGTGTAATGCAGTTAACTAAAGACCTGCAATATACCATTTCAAATTACTAGATGTGCTGAAATAGAAGTCAGCTGTAAAACTTTATAAGTAAGAGAATGTTTCCTGGATTTCATTAGCAATGACTATGGATGCAGTTTGTTTTGTTTTTTTGTTTGTTTTGTGTGTGTGTGTGTGTGTTTTTAAGAATATGGGAAAATCCAAAGAGTGGGAACTTATGTAAAGCTGAAATCTCTGTGTTTCATGCAGGTGTCATATTAACAGGCTGACTGACATCCATTATTCCTGAATGGATAATGGATATTGTATGCCAGTTTGGCTCCACCATGCCCTGAAAATCCTCCTTTCTTTTCTGACAGGTCTTTATAAAAGTTCATAATGATTCCATTGCTGGAAAGACTAATCTTTTATCACTTCCCTGTGTTCAGTTTGCTCTGCATCTATCTGTAGGACATTTTACAGAAAGGCTGTTCCAGATTGGAGATGTCATGGAAGTATACATGCATTTCAGCAACTCTATCTATCCTTACCTCTTAAAATAATTCCACTTCCTGCTATATCCTAATCCTTTATAAAAATAACTTTTAAAAAACTTAGTACAAGAACTTTCCCTAAACCAGAATATCAGTAGGAACAGTTGTTTGGTGTTTTTTTTTTTTTTATTGTTATCTAGCATATTCTTCTCTCCTGTTTTTCTATACTTGGTATAAGCCCCAGAGTTTGCTTGAAACATATAATAAATGGTATTTTCCCAAGATATGCATTTGAAAACATGTAACCAAAATAAATTAACCTGATTCAGGAAATATAATTTATTTTCAGAATTTCAGAAATTGAAAAGGGATAAGTGGAAGGAGAAAATGTTGGGCTGGTGTGAAGCGATAGCCCGTAACCCTCACAGAATCCCAAATAGCACGAGGACACCTGAGATTTCAGGAGATCTGCCTGATGCATCACAAAATTCAACTTTGGTGAGTGAAAAGTTTTGTTTTCTGAAGGTGACACTTATTGTAGATGAAGAAAAAGACATTTTCACATAAATTCTTTTTGTTCACTGTTAACATTTTGGATTTTCTCTTTGAGAGTTCACATTTCCTGGACAGGATTGACAATTAATTCTAGGAATTTGAGTATCAACAATTAGACAGCTATTAGTTTTATTTTCACAACTTGAAAAAGTTAAATCTCTCTTCCCTCCCTCCTTTAATTTAACAACTACCAAAAATATTCAAAACAGGCAAAGTAATTCCCTTATTAATGCAATCTATAAAAAGTTTTTCATCAAAGACTCCAGATAGATAAAATTAACTATATATTTAATATCTTTTTCCTCTTTTAGTATTTTACTAAAATACTAAATGCCTGAAAAATAAAAATTTTAATGGCTTCATCTTCATATGAACTTTAGTCCAAGAGGCATCTGTTGTTATTCAATACATTATTTTACAGAAGGAGAAGAGGAAAATGGAATTTTTTATAGTCTGATAGGAGTTTCTGTGGATGAGTGTGTGTGTGTGTGTGTGTGTGTGTGTGTGTGTGTGTGTGTGTGTGTGTGTGTGTGATGAAGGTAGCAATGGTTTTTGAGATTCAAAGCATCTTGGCTTGAATCTTGACTTTGCTACTTTAGATCTGATGTGAAAGGAAAGCATAATTCTTCACTTCTCCTCATCTCCTCTTGTTAAACCTGATGATGCCAGTGGTCACTTCCAACTCTCTTTTCCAGGCTCTCATGTTCTCTAATTCTAGTATGCTTTGCTTTGCACCCTCCAGTTATTCCTGTCCGTGATCAGGACAGATTATCCTTTTAGTGAGAGGAATATTTAAATATGTTCTCTTTGGCTTTTGCCTGTCATATTTCTTAGCAATTCTGTGTTTAGGCATGATTTAGCCTTGGTTAAAGGGGAAAGGAAATCTGTCACACCCAGCTCCACATTTTAAATGATCTTTCAAAGTGAGATCCAATCATTGTCATTTTTTTCCAGCGTATGCATATAAATATACCAATATATGTGTATATAAATGTATATGTGTGTATACACATATACATATACACATACATATATGTGTGTATACACATATACATATACATATACACATATATATATAAATATATATATATATATATTCTTTTGGAATTCATATTTTGTTTCTCTGTTGGAGTAACCAAAGTTTTGTTGCTTTAATATGGGCAAGAATCTGTTGTGTTTTCTGGCTTCATTTTTCTACTTTCAGGAGTATCTAACATTTTCCAGTGTTGTACATGAAATAGTCATATTCAGTAGAGTATTACTAAAGTGCCCTCAAGAACCTTCATTAGAATTGGGAACCACAAGAGAAGAACAGACTTTTGGTAGCTGAGGCAAAGAAATGACACAAAAATGAGTACCTGAATATTGCCTAATCTTTATTGCATCTGCTCTAGATGTGTGGGTATGGAAAGGAGGTTGAGAAAATGAAGAATGACAAGAAGAAATTAACAATCTGTGGCTCTTTTGGAAAACCCTAAAGGTTACTAGGTGTATTCTTGGATATTACTCTAGTGTGAATTTATCTGGACTATTCTTTAAAAAATGAAATCCAGGCCTTAGAACTGCTACCTAATTGCTTACTGCTCAGGCAATGTCTGGCTGGCTTTTCTAGAAGTCCTCTGTGGTCAAAAAAATAGGATGGAAAGACTCTAAAGTATATTTACTTCTTCTAAAGGACTTCAAGGGACCACCTGATCTAGTCTCTTGCTTATGACATATACCACTTTCTGGGTTTTATGATTTATTTCAGATCCCCAAAGCATAGCCAAATTAATTTGAGAAAAACTGCTCTATACCATATCTTATCAGATCAGAACTTAAAGGCATATAATCCTCAGTTCACAGATGAGGAATGAAAATGTGAGAAATTGTGCCTTTCCTGAATCACCCAGCTAGTAAGTGAAAATGAGGGGCTAGAAGTTGCATTTCCTGCCTCTTTTAAAACTACTTATTATTAAATATTTTGTAACATTAAAATGTTATACCATTTTTCACTCTATAAGATTACGCCTCTTAATAAATTCTACTTACAAATCATTTCATATAAAGTGAAAGACAATTTTCATATAAAGTAGAAGACAAAATTTGTAATCAGAGAGCCAAGATTCAATATCTAGTATGGCTGTTAACTTTCTGTGTGATCTTGGATAATTTTTAACTTTTAAGAACTTTACTTTCCCCGGAGACCTATGGTCCATTCAACAGTTGAATCAAGTCCAGCTATTATTCTCTTTACTAAAAATTTCATTTGATCAGCCTGGCATGTTTGTTTTTTTTTTTTTTTTTTGAGGTGGCTACTTATCCTTCCTTTTTCTCCTAGCATCTGACACACATCCATTCTGATTTTTCAGTAGGGTATTTAAAGCTTATTATGTTGTTCTAAATCAGCATCCTCTAAACTCTATTGTATAGATCTCTGGTGGTTCTTGTGATTTGGACAGGACTTCGGTGAGTAAATGTGGATGTCCGTGGTATTTTCACCTCTAAAAAATTAAATATGAATTTTTGTCCTTTATCACTTCAAAAGATTTATGATTTCCTCTCTGGTGGCACTTGCCCCAATGATGCAAACTAAAACCTCTTTCATCTTAATCGGTTGTTATTGGGGGAAAATGTCATCATCTCTTGGTGAACAGTCTGTAGATGATGAGCCTTTATGAACTTAGCTAGTTTGCTTATTGGAAAATAGTCCTTTCCTGGATACATATTTAAAGTCTGTGTTGTATGCTGGGTTCTGAAAAAACTCTTTCTTCATTCACATAACCTTCAACAACTCCAGGGAAGCATTATGTCTTGATGGAGTATCAGAGGAGGATCTTAGGAGGAACAAGGTGTGAATCAAATATGATAATTATACATATGATTTTTCTCTTATGAATATTGGCTTAATTTCCTAATGATTTCAGTATCCCCTTTTCCATTTACCCTGGGGCTGTTATATACCCCAAAATTTCTAGGACCAGTTTATGGTTTCCACCAATGCGATTCAAAACACCAAATAGGTGGGTCCAAATAATTTGGGAAACAATCCTCAAAGCTTTGTTCCATCAAATAAATACAAATTGTCTGTTTCTAGAGTCCTCCACATAGAATATACCTAGTATATATATAATGATGCTAATGCTGATCAAACTCTCTAACCTCCTTCATTGATGTTAAATAGGGTAATCATCCCTCACCATTGGCAAAAAAGGTAACACATGAAGTCTTCAGATCTCACAGGAGCAGTGTCCCTGAATTCTATGGGGAAGTGAATGGAGCCAATTGAATAGCAAGACAATAGATGCTTCTCAATGAATAACTTTTCATAAAAGGACACACATTAGATTTCTTTGAGGTGTTTTGTGAAGCCTTTTTTTGTAATCTCAGAAATATATTCAGTGATTTTAAGATGTTTCTAAATGAGTAAAATTCATAACCTCAGGGTCCTGAGAGAAATGCATTTACTAAGCAATTTTTCTCATAACTCCCACCCAGAAAATGGGAAAAGGTAAAGAAAATTGTGCTCTCTAGGACTGCCAGCAAAGCAAAATGACTATCTTCAATTTATTAAGACACAATTGTATTTGTTTGAAGATCTTCCTACTAACTGTATCCTGGAGCAATTTACTGAATCAAGTCACAGTTCTAGGATTAAATAATAAAAGTGGAAAAAAGGGATCAAGAGAGTGGGGAATAAAAGAGGCAAATTATATTGTCAGGTTGAGTTTAAAAAAAAAAAAGATAGAATCAGAAGAAGCTGTTTTAATCCAATCTAATCCAATAAACATTTATTGAGTGTCCACTATGTGTTGGGCACTATGCTAGGGATACCAATTAATAAAAAGATAGTCCTTGCCCCAAAGAGTTTTCAATCAAGAGAAAAAAATACACCTAAACGATGGCAGATGAGAAGTGGGGAACAGGATTATCTTGTTCTGTGGAGTTGAAATCAGGCAGTGCAGCAGATTTAAAGAGGAGTAATCTAAGAAACGCCAATTTCTGACCTTTATAAAGGAAGACATTAGAAGGATTTTGGTACTTCACCAGTAGCTCTTTCATCAGAGAGGAGAGGAGGCTAAGAGATGTGGTGTCAGAGATTGGATTAATAGCATGTGGAGAATTAGAAGGCCAGATTGTTTCATGGAGTTAAAACCAGAAAGAGCAACAAATACAAAGAGGAAATAGAATTGACTAAAGAGTAGTATGTCCTTTGTGATTGGTGGAAGTGTATTGTGACTGCAAGTGGTCACTTTGGTTTTGTACAGTTGTTTCCACAGTGTAGAACTCTTTTTGACCACATTTGGGATTTTCTTGACAAAGATGCTAGAGTGATTTGCCATTTCCTTCTCCAGCTCATTTTACTGATGAAACGGAGGCTGAACAGGGTCAAGTGACTTGTCCAGAGTAGTATAATTACTGTGTCTCATACTAGATTTGAACTTGGGTCTTTCTGACTCCAAGCTCAGGTGCTTTATCCACAAGGTAAATAAAAAGAGAAAAGCTTTGCTATATGTATTTGGGGAAGGGTAAGTGGTATCTCCCTCTTCTCAATATACTTATCCAGTAGGTCTAAGCTTTTGTCCCCAGGTTTACCAAGAGGTGTTTTAAGGTTTCAGTTCATTGGTAGAATACTCTGGAAAATGTGTGAAGGAGAATAAAAAAAAAAATTAGGAAAAATTAATAATGTTTCATCTATAGAAGAAAAAATTGAGCTCAAGTAAAAAGGCCACAAACAAAGACCATTGTATCATAACCAGATTAGTTGGTATTCAACATGAGGACAAACTCAGAGAAACTGTTTGTCTCAGAAAAACTGAAAAACTGTTTCCCTCAAAGCTCTTCCTTAGCACATTTGCAGCAAGACCATCCACCTTTTTATATGAACATTTTCTCATCTTTTCCCAACTCTAAAAATAGCCCATGACTCCCAGGTTCCATATTTCTTGCACTCACTTCTAGCAACAAAGCAGCAACTAAAATTCTTAACCTCAGCTACATGAATTTATTTTGAAAATATTTAATTTTTTTCTATTTCCATTTAATACC
Organism: Gracilinanus agilis; assembly: GCF_016433145.1. Classification (NCBI taxonomy): domain Eukaryota; kingdom Metazoa; phylum Chordata; class Mammalia; order Didelphimorphia; family Didelphidae; genus Gracilinanus; species Gracilinanus agilis. The sequence goes on from NC_058135.1 coordinate 104,869,007, forward strand.
ATATTTTAGATAAAACTGGCTTCTTTTACAATGCTCTATATTTTATTTTCTGCATTTAAAAATATTATTCTGAGAAGGGATCCACAGGTTTCACCAGACTGCCAAAAGGCTCCTTCCATGCCCTAGAAAAACTTGAGAATCCTTGAAGTAGAATCAATTCTACTTAAACAAATTAATTTGTGCCTCTTGGAATTGCAGATATCTAAGAGAGGCTAAGCACTTCTCAGAGGAACAAATAATTGGCATCCATCCAAATAATTGGCATGCCATTTTGCCATCTATCATCTTATGGCATTAGGCTTTTTTCCCCAGAAAAATAAAATAGGTAATGAGGGTCAAAGGATTTAGAAGTACTCATGCTTTCAACCTGTTTCCTGCTTTAGGTTTGGGGAGGTAGTGAAGATTTTGGTCCAGACTTGCCAGTACATTTAGATGAAGAATTCCTGTTGTAGAGCTGACCTTCATTGATGAGATTACCAATTCATTTGTAACTCTTTGTCTTAGAGAGTTGCCTGAGATAAAGAGAGATTAAGTGGTTTGCTAAAGACCTCACAAATAGTTACGTGTTGAAGAAAAGATTTGAACTCTACTGTTCTTCATTTCAGGATAGTTTTCTAGTAGACTACTCTCTACTGCCTTACATATTGTAACAACTGAAATTCTCCAGAGCCAGTATTACTTATTTTTAAATTAATTTACTCCCTGACAGTCAAAACATCTTCTGATCAGTTTAGTTTGTACACAATCAAAAGGCCTCTCCTCTTCTGGCACAGGTCTATATGTGCTCTCTCATGAACCAGTCATGAGTTCACCACTCAGTTCCTCTCCTGGACATTCCAATATATCTCTAAATAATAAATAGCTACTGAGGAGGTGGACTCAGGACCTTAACTCCTCCCTCATTACCTCATCACAAGAGGAGTATGTCCTTGCTGGGACTTGAAAGATACCAACACATTCTGCCCCATGGCTGGACTGCTCACTATATTTTAAATGAGTCCAATATGGTAGCTCAACCCACTTAAACCGGGTTGCCTGTGGCTGGCCAGTCCTGCCCTTAATCCTTTTAACCTTAACAAAGCCAAAAGATCCCAACCCATTTTCATAGTCTAGGGAAGAAGCTGAGTATAGCCTTAGAATCAGATTGACCTTGGGGAGTAGGGGGATGGAGGGACTTTAGGGAAAATTAGTTCACAGTTCAACATGAATTTTCTACACTATGGAGAAACTATTTCCTCATATGGATTAATAGAAAAAATTAAGACAGTGAGATTATTACTTTTTCATATTTCAGAAGGAATATTTGAATTAGGCATTACTTTTTATATTCGATCTCTCATCTAAATGATTACTATGTCAGTTAATATCATAGCCAACTTGTATGGATGAAGTACTCCTAATTTGTGGCTCTAAACTAGAAAGAATAGACATTTATGCTATGTGAAAAAGTTTGGCTTCACGAGAATAGTAGAAGCTTCCCAACTTGCAATCATGAAGACCTGTTTTCAAATCTCCCCTAAGGTATTAATCAGTTACATAATTATAAACCCTATTTTACACAATTCTTCCTCACTAAAATCCAATGTATGTACAAGTCAAGATATCACTCATCATGGTGTCATTAGTCTTCTTTGAAATTGAAGGGTGATCAACAACAATTATCAATTAGTCAATTGAGATATTAATAATAATAAATGGCATCATCTTTCAAGTGACCTGGGCTTGTAACTGAGGTCACATTCCTGGCTCCCTACTTTCTGCCTCCTTTCCACAACCAATTAGTTGCCAAGTCCTATCATTTCTTCTGAAATGATTACTATTTCAAGCTAGATAAGACACCAGGAAAACCTACTGGTTCCCTGACTGTGGAAATCTCTTTCTGAGAAGGAGCATTTCTGACTGAACCACAAGAAAGGCTCTGAAGAGAAATTCGTCTGGAAATATAATTTTAGGCTGCATAATCACCATTTAACAAAATTTAACTGGCTCAACTTTATATATCGCTCAAAGATTTACAAAATATCTTCTCAATTAATCCTCACAAAAACCTTGGGTAGTAGGTACTATTTACATTTCCATTTTACAATTGAGGAAACTGGAGCAAACAGAGGTTAATGACTTCTTCAAATCCAGTGCCCCATGCACCATACCTCTTAAAGGGACCTCAGTTTCTACATCTTTAAAATAGTGATGATAATAACTGTTGTACCTATATCAAGAATTGTACTAAGGTTAGAATTATGTAATAATAGAATATATGTAAAATAATAGAATATATGTAAAATATATACAGTCTCTAGCTAGTATCAGAGTTATGTAAATGTCAATTATTATTTTTATCATTGTTAAAAAAAAAAAAAAAGGACTAGGATTTAACTTTGAGGTCCTTTACAAGTAAAGTTCCTTTTCTTGCAGATATGTATTGATCATTGTATAGAGAACAGATAAATGAACAAATCTTGAATGCCCCCCGATGATGACAAGTTTACAAAAGAATACCTCTAAGATGTCACTGTCATGTTGCCTCCCTAGATTTGAAAAGCATTATGGGGTAGACGTTTTATATTCTGCATATTTAGGGAAGAAGTGGAAAAAGGAAATAGAATAGGATAAAATGCAGAGAAAACTGAGAAAGAAGGAACACTCCAAGAAAAATGGGAAGGGTTCCAAGGTGTTGGCTTTCAGATATGGTTATTCTTTTCTCTTCTTCCTATATTCTGTTCTTTCTTTCTTTTTTTTTTTAATGATAACTTCTGTTTTCAAATCAATACTGTGTATTGATTCCAAGGCAGAAAAGCAGTAAAGACTAGGCAATTGAGTTAAAGTGGCTTGCCCAAGGTCACATGGTTAGGAATTATCTGAGGTCAGATTTAAACCCAGGATCACTTGTTTCTGCATCTGGCTCTCAATTCACTGAGCAATCTACCTGTTCCCACATACTTTTCAATTTTTCAAAAAGGTTACTTAATATAAAAAATTGTGCTGAAACAACTTCTATTTCATTTTTTCCTTTGAGTACAGGAAACTCCAAGGCAGGTAGGCAAAGCACTGACACTCTCTGAGCCTCACTTTCCCCATCTGTAAAATGGAGATGCTAATACTTTTATTGTGTGATTCATCATGATGTGACAGGATGAGTATGATCAGTAGAGAAATTTCATAGATCATTTCAAGCATCATCCTTCCACACTTAAAATTTTTGGCTAAAAAAAAAACAATGTACTAAATTTTGCTTTTGCTTATGTTGAAACTGACAGATATTTTAAAGGTGTGGCTTACCAAATTTAGAGTCAGGACACGGTTGATATCATCAAATTCAGAGATAATCCAAAGCACTCTAGAAGATAGTCACTTCAGTTCTGAGCCCTATATTGTAAGAAGGACATTGATCAGGTAGACAGTGTCCAGACAAGGGCATCCAGATGGTGCAGGGTCTTGAGTCCAAGTCATGTAAATACCAGTTGAAGAAACTAGGAATGATTAATCTGGAGAAGGGAAGCTTTCAGGCTTTGCTTCATGTATTTGAAGGGCTATTATGTGCTGGGATTAGACTTCCTCTGTTTGTCCTGAAAAGTCAGAACCAGAAGCAATGGTTTGAAGTCCAAAGATTTCTAGGTTTGATAGCAGGACAAACTTCCTAATGATTACTCCTGTCCAGAAGTGGAATGGAAGGATAGATTCTACCACCACCTCCTCCTTATTGAGGGTATACAGACAAAGGCTCAATGAAAAAGTGAGGGGCATTTTTTTAATGAGGATACCGTTCACATATGGAATGAACTAGATGGCCATAGAACTCTCAAATCTCAAATTGCATGATTTTGTGACTGTAAGCTGCATAACACTTGTTGATCAGAATTAGAAGCTTCCTCAGTACAAGTTTCCTAAACTGACTGGCAGCTAAATGGATAGAGTGCTAGGCTTTGAATCAGGAAGACCCAATGTGAAATTCGTCCTCAGATATACTTTACTAGTCGTGTGACTCTGGGCAAGTGACTTAATCTTTCTCTGTCTGAGTTTCTTCAAATGTAAAATGGCAATTATAATAGTACAGTCCTCCCAGGGTTGTTAAGAATGAAATAATATTTATAAGTATAAATATTTATTTTTTATAAATTTTTATAAGTAAAAAAATTATAAATATTTATACTTAGTCCAGTGCCTGGCACAGAGTAGGCACTTAATAAATGTTTATTGGTTTCCTTTTACCCTAATGAAGTCATAAGTCTGAATCATATTAAAAGATAATATTTCCCTGTGTACATATATCATTTCCCTTAAATAACCTTTAAGATCTGAGAAAGCAGGAATTATTTCATTTTTTTTTTGTCTTTATATCCTTAGCCTCTAGCCCATTACTTATTAAACTGTAAGTGCTTTCCAAATACTTGTTAAATTGAAGTTTCCTTCACCTCTTTGGTTTTTGGTTCCCACATGTAGAAAAAGAGAGAATTGGATTAGATGACATGAAAAATCCTCTATCTTTTCTTATAAACACCTGCCCATGTAAAACACAAATGGTTAGTCCATTTCCTTAGAACCTGATTCCAAGGATCCTAAAGAACAACCAGGTTAGAAAGTGGTTTCATGCCATGAACCAATGTGAATATGTTACCAGTACTAGAATAGCAATCAGAGCACATACCCTACTGATGGCCGGCGAATTGTTGGGGATGCTGGAAAGCATTGAATTATTATTAAATGGAAATTAAGGACATGAGTGCTTTAGCCAGGCAGGCAGGAGTTATTAAGACTTTCTGGATGATGTTCTGTAAAATCAGTGAAAACCTTATTAAAAAGATGAATCTTAGGTATATAAAGGAAAAGAAGGGATGTGATTTGGCAAAGGGGATTAAGGACACAGCTCATTTGTATGAAGTGAACTGTAAAAAGTCTCTAAGTTGGGAAAAGGAGGTCAGCAGGTGGGGGATGGTGAGGAGGTTTTCCAGAGTGTGACAGAAGGTATGAATTGAGGGAGGGAGTGAATGTTTCCTTTTTTTTTTTTTTTGCAAGGTTATGTTAAATGTAATAGCTGACCTGTTCCTCTTGCACTAATAAAATTCTCATCTGCCTGATAGAAAATTCATTTGAATGATCAAAAAATTCATTTGAATAATCAAAAAAAGTGACCATCCACTTTAATTGCAAACAATTCTACAATGATATATGTGGTCAAAATATAGGCCAGGATTTGAAAAATAAAATGTGCTTTATAAAAATGGTAATATGTTATACTTATATGCTGCCTTCAAAATTGGGTATTTATAAGTAACATTCAAAAATTTTAAGAATAATAAAATGTCTATTTATCCTCCAACTTTTGCATTGGCCCAGGCATATTTAAAATCATTATTAAAATATGAGTTGTCATAATTATTATTATTATCATCCTAAGTGTTACCATGATAAAAATAACCTAAATTTTTATAAGATGGGTACCATTACTGTGAAGATTCTACCATCCGTTCCCCTCCAAAAAAGGAGGCTTCCTAAATAGACTGTGGAACATTTAGATATAAATTTATCTTAAAGAAAGGTAAAATAATGAAAAATACTTCTCTCTGGATTAATAGAAAACACTCAGGATACTCAAATGGAAGAATAGCTGACTTCAAATCTCTTACCCAGGGAGAAAATAAATTAATTGAACAGTTTAAAGTGGAACAATATCTTTAAGTTTGGATCATCAATTAGCCAGTGTCAAAACATGCCTTTTCAGAAAAAACTAATAGACTGAGATCCAAGTGCGGTAAGTCACCACCTACTCAAATACATCTTGTCATTGACACCATATTCACAACAAGTCCATGCTCATAATCTGCCATGTCTGTCTTATCCCACTAATCCTCTTCAATCCAGAAATATCTGGAGAAAACCAAACAGTCCTCCCAGTCTAGTTCCATTCCCCTTACTTCTTCTCTAGGTTAATTTTGTTTCTGAAGCAAATCAGAATAGCTATAACTGTCTAGATATAACCAGAATATATAGTTATTGAACAGAATAACCTAATTGTTAATAATGAGCCTTCTTCTCTACTTGTAGCTTGAAAAGGTGGAACAAGACAATATCCAACGGAATTAATCATAACTCACATTTCTATAGCACTTCAAACTTTCCAAAGCACTTAGATTACAACAACGCTTTAGGATAGCTAGTGCAGATATTCGAACCTGGATGCCCTCCTATTTTACAGATAGTGAAAATTGAGATTCATAAAGGCAACTTGCCAACTATCTCATAGTCAGGAAACATCAGGACCAGGACTATAGGAATTCTGGACATTCAGGAATTCAGGAACACAGGAATTCTGTGTCTAATTTCATACTGCTAAGATTTTATGATTTTCAAAGTGACTTTCTTGTAGTACCCATCTGAACTAAAATTCAGGGATTAAAAATCTCATATTACAATAACAAACCAAGAGCCTAGAAAAATTAGGTGACCTGATTCAGTTTCAAAAATATATTGTAGGGGGCAGCTGGGTAGCTCAGTGGATTGAGCACCAGGCCTAGAGACGGGAGGTCCTAAGTTCAAATCTGGCCTCAGACACTTCCCAGCTGTGTGACCCTGGGCAAGTCACTTGACCCCCATTGCCTAGCCCTTACCATTCTTCTACCTTGGAGCCAATAAACAGTGTTAACTCCAAGATGGAAGGTAAGGGTTTTTATATATATATATATTGTAAAGGCAAAATAGGCACTTGAATCCTGGTCTTCTGACTTTGAGAACATGGCTCTTACCCACTACACAAAGAAGCTTCCTTGTGAAATGTTTTTTGTTCTTTAGTTGTTTTTCAGACTTATCTTTATGAACCCTTTGGGGGTTTTGTTGGCAGAGATACTAGAGTGGTTTGCTATTTCCTTTTCAAACTCATTTTACGGATGAGGAACTGAGGGGAAAAAAGATTAAGTGACTTGCCCAGGGTCACACAGCTCATAGTGTCTGAGGCCACAGCTGAGCTTGTCTTACTGACTCTAGGCTGGGCACTTTATTCACTGTACCCCTTAGCTTTCCCCTGTGAAACATGGCATTATGGAATTCTCTAATCTTTGCAACATTTTGAAAAACAGGAATTTCTGATATTTTAGCCCAGTTGTTGTTTTTTGTTTATCTTTAGGCCATTGCACGACCCCAAATAAGCAACTTTTCTTCTATCCTTCCCTTTTATCTGCTTCTGACATTTTGTCCATCTATCCTTTTCTGCCTAGGTTTCTGTAAGGCCTTTGAGGTTGTATATTCTACCCTTTCTAGTGGTCCTTGGAGGACAAGGCTAATTATTATTAGTAACAATAATAGGTAAAGACATTCTGATCACCTCAGAGATTAAAATAATTCAGGGCAAGAAGAGTGAATTGTATTAGGCTAGCCCTAAAGAAACTCACATAATTAGGGAACTCTTCTCCAATGATCCCTTGGTTCAGAAAATTAATGAATGAAAGAACTATTTTCTTTGTGTGTGTGTTCTATCTTTTATACTGCTTATATCCAAGTTGGCAATCACCAATGATAACCCTTCAGTTAACGTGGAAGACCATTTAGGCTTCATCCTCTGACCTACCTCACCCTAAGGTCCTCCAGGCCTAACAACTGGGCCCTTCAGTCTCCAGGCACTGCTGCTCTAAGGCCCGGTTCCACGCTCTGTTGTTCAGTCCTCAGGACTCCTGGGCCCTTTCCACCAGCCCTGCAGCAGAACTTTTTTCAAAGGCGTTGTGTTCTTCAGTGATAGCATGAGCTTTGTATAAGTAGAAAATTTGTAATAGAAAAAAACCTTGTTTTTTTTTTTTTTTCTGTTTGCATCTTCACTCCTTAGCTCAGGGTGTGGGACTTAATAAGCACTTAATGAATATGTTTCCAAAGATTGATTCATTCACTTTTCATATATCATTTACAGAGAGATAATTTGATTCGTGTATATTTGATTTTGTTGTCCTTTATCAGATCCACTTTCCACTGGAGCAGATGGTGTGGAATGTCTTTCCCCTGGTGATACTGATTCCTTTGTCCTGTCCCTTTGAGGCTCTCCTGTACCTATCAGCAGGTACTCGGGGGCTTTTGTTGTAGGTGAACCCCGTGGTCATGGAACAAAAGAAAGCAAGATGGTGGCCCACACAGACACTAAATTCCATGATTCTCTCTAGACAAATCCCTCCTTAGATCAAAGCCATTTCTTGATTCCGGAGGATTAGCGAGATCACCGACAGATATGACAGATTATGAGGAGGCACTGTAGTGAAGACAACGTCAATGACCAAATGCCTTTGAGTACAAGGATATTTACTACATGCTAATCTCAATCTCTTAGCCCTTCTGAAAAGGCATGTTTTGACACTGGTGAGATGATTCAGATCTAAAGATAATGCCCTACTTTATGCTGTGCAATTAATTTCTTTTCCCCCAGGGTAAGAGATTTGAAGTGTGTCATTAGATTTGCTCTTGTCCCAATCATATAAATCAGCAGTTTAGTCTTGATTTCTTTCTATCTCATTACCCTTATTCAGAATAATTCAATTCGATAAATTCAATTTAACTATATAAACATTTATTAAATATTTTCTATGTGCAAATCATTTTAGGAGATACCAATTTTGGAAAAGTCTGAGTTCCTGCCCTCTTGGTGCTTATAGGATAGTAAATATTTTCTTTGCAACTGAAATAATTTCCTACTGTAATCAGAAACAACTTTAGCATTCTAACTTCCATCTAATGATGGAAGATAGACATTCCAATCAGAACAAGGACGTTTTGTCAGTGTATCTTGATCAAAAGAATTAACTGATTTTTTTGCTGCTTTGTAAATATAGTATTAAGTCCATTTTGAAATCCTATGAGAAATTTCCATCCATCTGTTTAGTGGCTGTGTGTGGTAGGTGTCAGTAGGAGGAATTATTGATGCTTTCCTGAAGTATTAAATATTAAAGAGCCAGTCACTGAAAAAGGTATAGTGAATGGGGAATAAGAAGTCCTCATACAAGCAAGCATATGTCAGCATGGCAGCTTCTTAAAATAAAACACCATAGACTTTGATTCTAGGTTCTGTTTACTGATTGTAGAGAGTCAAAGATAGAAAGGAAGGCCCAATATCTACCAAAATATTCATAGCAGTATTTTGTAATAGCAGACCACCAAAGGAGGGGTGTGGAGAAGTGGCCTTTAATTTGCTTTATGGATCTAGAGAGAGAGTACCTAGACAAAATGTAGCACTGGAATATAAGAGAATAGTATTATGGGTAAGAAATGATAGGTACCATCTCCTAGAGGATATGAGAACTGACCTTGTGATCAGAATATTTTGAGTTCAAGTCCTACCATTTTGAGATTTCAGGTTCCAGATAATTTGCCAAACTGTATCTATGAATTCAATTAATTCTCTATGCCTATGAAATGAGAGATGATGGGGGAGAGAGAACAGGGAATGAAAGAGAAAAAGAGGGAGTGAGGAAAGAAGGGAGAAAAAGGGAAAGAGAAAAACAGATAGAGATAGAAAGTGGAAAAGACTCTGAGACAAAAAGATTTAGACAGAAACAGACAGAGAGACAAAGGTAGGGGATGAGAGAAAGAGAGAAGAAGAAAGACAGAGACACAGAAGAAAAGAGAATTTGAAGAAAAAAAGGGTCAAGACTTGAATGAACTGGTATAGAACAAAATAAATAGAACCAGAAGAATGTACCTTAAATTAAAAAACAATGTAAAACAATGACTCAAAATAGATAAATGAGAAGAATATAAAAATAAAACTGAACTTTTACCAATTACAAAAAAAAAAAAAAACATTTGTCCTGGAAAACAGATAATCAAAGGTCCCTCCATCTCCTCATCAATCAGGAGATCACAGGAACAGAAGGTTTCCAATATTGTTAAACATGGTCACTCTATTGGTTCTTTTCTTACCTGTTTTCCTCCTATCACCAAACCTTTGCATTGGCTGTCCCTCATGTCTGGAATTCTCTTCTTCCTTAAATGTACCTTTAGAATCTCAAGGTTCCTTCAGAACTCAGCCTCAAGTTCCACCTTCTGCAGTCCCCCTAGCTGCTAGTGCCTTGACCTCAGAGATCACCTGGCATGTACTTTCAACTATGTGTTTGTGTCTGTCATGCACAAACATATAGATATAGGTCTTGTACATAACTAGATATTTTCACATTGTCTTCCTCCTTAGAATCTATGCCTCTTAAAGGCAGAGACTGTTTTTGCCTTCCTCTGTGTCCCCAACACTTAAGTTGTGCCTGAACCATTTTCAGCACTTAAAAAATGCTTGGTAACTTACTGACTTATCCTTTGTTTCAAGGAATACTTCAAAGGTTGGAGAGTATACTAAGAAATGATTATGATGGAAAAACAAATAGCATCGTAAAAACAAAACAAAACAGAAAAATAACAGAATTGAAAAAGGAGACAATTGGTTGTAGTAACATAAAGTAGAAATTAGCTACCTGGTTTAGCTTTGTTTGTGGTAGAAAAGGCAATTTATTCAAACGAGTTATTTGAAACTATTAGATATTAAAGGGCAACTGGGATGTGGAATGTCATTTTTGATGATATCTAAAATTATTTTTAAAATAAAAAAATAGGCCTTTGATCCATACTTGAAATAATTGGCCAACTGATTACCATCAGGGATACCTTAATTGCTTACTGAATTTCTTGAGGAATGAGACCCTTTATTACAGACTACAGGAATCTGGACAAGATTTAATATGCTTTAACTGTTTAGAATAATGTCTTCTAGGAAAAATGTGGACTCTTCCACATGACAAGCAAATCCCTCAGGTTAGAAACTGAAACCCAGTTCTCATTTGGTGGCTTGTTAATTATTTTTTCGTCAACATAATAATTGCCAAGTGTAATTACCAGGTAAAACAAGCTACAAGGAAAGCCTTGTGATTCCGCCTTCAGGAGACTGACAAATCATATGATAGGAACTTAGAAACTTCGTCTCTGTGTGTCAGATGTGTCCTACAGGAATAAATTTAATTTAACAATCCAGTAATTCTTTAAAGATAAAAAATGAAATAGCTTTTATACCTCACAGTTACCACCTTGTCAGCTTCCACAGACACACTGTCAAACCCACAGAATCATATTTTGGGCATTGCAGAGAACCGGCAGACAAAAAGGGCTGCCGTCTTGTTTTCCTGGGCTGAGCAATTATATCTATGGAAATCAGCCCAAACAGCACCATTCAGTGGACATAGCACTGCTCGTGCTATTTGCTGCTCCCGTCCATGTATATAGGAATGAATGAAAAACACAGTTCTGCGATGTACATAACTATTATTAAAGCCTACAGCCATGCGAGCTAATATTATTTTTTGTAGTTTTTATGATCAGGCCCTTCTCTCTGTGCCTTCTCCACCGGTTCTCCCATAGATCCATGCTTTCATAAGCCTAGTCATTGGAAAGGGGGCATTTAGGCAGTCTCAAGGCAATGTTTGTGATTACATCGGAATTGCTCCAAAATTCTTCATCTTCCTCTAATGTACAAATGCCAGGCAACGTCTTGGGGGCAATGGGCTTGTATCACAGAGAGTGAAATGATGGGTAAAATATTTATTAAGCAATTACTCTGGGCTATGCACTTGGGATACAAATAGAAGAAAGAAACAGAGAAGAGAGAGATATGAATATATGTATACATACACATGTATATTTATGTATGTATATATGTACCTGACATGAGTAGTTTATACACATATCTATAAATTTATGCATAAATATATAAATTATACATAGAAATAAATTTATAAATACGTATTTTAAAATCTATATTATAATAGATATATTTGTATGTACTGCTTCACGGGCCTTTATAACGTGTAAAGAGAAAATTTGTACCCCTGAACTACATTACCAGCATCCTTTTCCTTTTTTGTCCCCAAGTTGCATGCTTGCATTGTATAGATAAATGTGAGTGTGGCCCCACCCTCGCTCTCTCTCCCGCATGTATGGTCTGGGGAAATTTCTTTCTTTATTGAGGCTTTACTTACTTCTTTACTTCAAGTTGTTATTAATAAAATTTATAAAATATAAGAATTGGAGTATTTGGATATTAATTTTTAATCTGACAATATGCCACATAATTTTACATAGTCCTTGGCCTCAAGTGTCCCACCTATAACAGATTATGTTATAAATGGTTGTTTTAAAAAATGTTCTGGGTGGGTGGAGATCTAGTTGGGAAGAACAGAAGGAGTCATTAGCTAGTGGGTTTCAATTAGGTCTATAACCTTAAAGGGACATCATAGAGAATTGCTTTAATCTTCCATGGCCTGTCCCCTAGGGTCCGTTAGAGTTCTGGGCTGGCTAAACACATGGATGTCACCCAGTGTGCCATTTCTTATGAATTCAGCACATTAACAATAATTATTAATTATATAAAGCTCAAACACAAGAATTAGGTTCATTTTATCATGTAACTATGGGAAAATATTCTAAAACAAACAAACAAATAAATAATTTTAAAAGAAGAAGAAAAATTAGGTTCAATTTGCTATTTTATACACTGCTACTTAATGAATTCTTCTAGATATTCATCCAAAGTTTCCTTACCTAGTATCTTTTGTTATAGTTTACATTTTTGCATTACTATACAAGAATGTGGGGATAAGTGTGAGAAATATCTCCTGGCATATAATAAGCAATTAATAAATGCATTTTGACTGATTAAGTAAGAAGAAAACAGAAGGAAGGAGATAGTAAGAGGAATAAATAAGGATATTGAAAGGGAGTAACGCCAGCAAGTGTTTCTCTGGGTTCCACAGAGAAAGACACAGAGAAGAGGTGTCTGAGGAGTCAATCTTCTATGGGGATAAGGTGGTTCTTAGGTTGATTTGGTTACCATGGAAACAAAGACAAGGAATGTTTCTGATTGCCAGGGGTACAGAGGACCTTTTGGAAGGTGAATGGCAATGGTGCGTTGGGATGGATTGTTGAGTTGACTATCATGGAGGTGGGACCCATAGTCACATATACACACACACACAAAAAGGGTTGGGAGTGTGTGGAAAGTAAAGAAATTCTTTGGTCAGCTAGTAAGAACTAGCTGACAGAGCAAAAGAAAAGCCATTTGGTACTTGGAGGCCTAGTTACCATAGAAATTGGACAAATGAGTATGAAACTAAGAGACAAGCAAAACCAGATTGTCATTGGGGGAACATTAGATGAGATGACCGAGAAAAGGCTCTATTTCTGTTTTTCTTCCTCTTTATGCCCCCTAAAACCCATAAACTAGAAATAAAATCTTTAATCCCTTGAACAGTTGCATTTTCTTCTAAAATAGGAAAAATTCCCATTTTTTTCTTCTACCCCAACACATTCTCTGTCTCTTTCTCTGTCTCTATCTCTCTGTCTCTCACACTCTGTCTTTCTTCTGTCTGTGTCTTTGTCTCTCTGTGTTTGTCTATTTATATGTCTCTCTCTCTCCATCTTTCTTTCTCTCCCTCTCCTTCTCTCTACCCCCTCTCCTCTTCTCCCAACTTTCCCTCTCTGAAGGATCATTGATTAGCCCCTTAGTGCTAAGAACTCAAAGTATTTCTGGGGAATGCATTACTAGTTTCCATGGGCAATATGCCAGCTCTGGACCCTTGGTAGTCATATATGCTGACCTTTATGCTTAACTTTGTGGACCATGATACAGTATTGAGCCAGGCATGGTTAGGGAGTTGAAATCCCTGAATGTTTTGCCCTGATGGAGAACCTCTTAGCTGGTGGTATGCCTTTGTATGTGACTGTAATGCTTTACTATAAAACTGATAGTGGGGCTCATAGTTTCAGTACGTGTGATTTAGGGCAGCTTATTTGATTCCTATTCAGGTCAAGTCAACTAGCATTTTCTAGCTATCTTTAGATGTCATTTTAAGAACTCAGACAATAACCTCAAAGACTCATATGGTGCCATAAGTTGGAACTCTGGTTCAAGCTGTGAGGTGGCAGGAAGTTTTTAGAAGTAAGGGACCAAAGTCATACTTCTCTTTATGGGTGACCCATGTCACCATTTTTTATTGCGTCCTATCTCAGGGCTTGATTCAGTGATGATTATCATGTGCCCTTTCCAGGAGCACCCCGGAGCTATGGAACAATGAAAAATGCCAATAGTCTAACAAGAAGTGGAATGAGAAATGGAAGGAAACATAAATAATTCTCCTACAGTCAACTTACATGGAGAGTCATTACAGCTGTGTCCATATGGCACGTTTTCCAACAGAGTAAAGAAGAGATTAGGATAAATTAATCTTGTATCCTAGGAGAGCTCCAAACAACTGCAGAAAGTCCTCTGGGCAAGGTCTGTAGCTGGTAGGCTGTGATAGGAACAAAATAGCCTTGGCACTAAAAGGAACTTAATGAGCCAGTTGCAAACTTTGGCTCTGAAGGTGGCACTTTGAGGGGCAGGCCAAATCCTGGCCTCAGGAGTGGCCCGTGGCTTAATAATAACCAGCTGTTAGCTGGAGCTTCAAGGCTTGCCAGGAAATCTCCATTCTGAAGCAGACATGATTATTGCAGGTATTATTGTCCCCATTTTACAGATGTGGATACTGAGTCTCAAAGAGGTAACACGATAACTAGGATTTGAACCAAAATGTTTCTTGATTCCAATCCCGTTATTCTTTAAATCTATAGTGCAATGTTCCATCTCACAAAACCTCATCTAATAGTAGGTCCTGAAAAGAATATAAGAATTATGGTGTTACTAAAAATATAGACTTATAGACCCGAGTCCTGGGACTAACAAATATTCTCTATGGAATTTAATTTCTCTAAATCTCAGTTGTCTTAGCTGTAAATAGGGCATGATGATCAAATGATCTGAAAGTGTTGTGTCATGTAAATGAAAGGAATTTTTAAAGACTTCAGAAATCTCTTCAGTGTGCAGTGTTGAATCATGACTTAAGAGGTCTGATGATAAACTGTTCTTCCTGACTCTTGGTAGAAGAGGCAGTGGCCTGTCATGGAGGTATACATTTTCGAAAACAGCAAACAGGATCATTTGTTTTGTTTACCTTCTTTTTTCGGAAGAAAGGCTTTTTTGGGGGTGGGGAGGCAGATCTCTGGGGATAAAAAGGATTTAAAAAAACATCAAAAATTTACTAAAAGCAATTTTTTATTGGGAGGTAGTTCTTTGTAAACCACAGAGCAGGATGTCTATGATGGTGAGATAACTCCAAAAGAGAGGCATATTGGTAGCTGATGGGTCCTACACTATTTCTTACTCACATTGGATGCACTCTCATGAGCTCTGTTAACCCTTTCATGCTACTAAAATGGTCCTGAGTCAATGTAGATGCCAATGGCAGTAAGAGGACAATTAAGATAAACTGGGAAGATAGGTAGAACTGAGCCTGGTGTCAGGAACACCTAAGTTCCAATATAGCCTCAGACACGGACTAGCTGTGTGACCGTGAGTAAGTTCCTTACCATTGTTCGCCCCAGTTTCCTTATCTGTAAGATGGGCTGGAGAAGGAAATAGCAAACCATTTTAATATCTTTGCCAAGAAAACCCCAAGTGGAGTCACAGAGTCAGAAGTGATTAAAATGACTGAATAACAAGTTAAAATTAAATCTGGAAGCATCTGTCATTCATACATGGAAAACCTTGATGTTTTGTTTTGGTTTTTTTTTGCATAACAAGAAAACCAAATAATGCAGCCACCACAGGAAATCTGCAAAGATATTTTCTAGATAATTATGATAACTCAATTCCTTATTTCACTTGCAGTGTGAAAACAGCAGGTAAGGTATGGAGTATACAGAAATAAGCATTCAAAATGGCACCCACCTTCTAAATGTGTCTAAGTAAGTAGGAGATAAATTGAGACAAGAGAAAGCACTGAGGCCTAAAGGGATTAGAAAAAGATCCTCATAGGTGAGTGAAGGTAACCTGGAAGGAAGCTAAGTATTCTACAAAGCAGAGATGAGAAAGACAGCCATGGGGTCCAGACTGGATAGGCATAAAGATGGAAGATGGAGGAGTTCAGAGAAGAGGAAGAAGGTCTATTTTGGAAATTAAACAGCAGTGTTCCAATGATCAATGAATTAAAAAATGCTTTTGGAAATAATAGACTGTATTATGAGTGTGACACAGTTTTAAGCTGATGTCACCATTTAAGAAGACTATAAGAAGATGGAAGAGAGAGAAGCAGAGAGATAGAATAGAGAGAATAAATATAGCCTTGGCCCTCCCTCCCATTAACCTTCCATGTTCCTATCATTGGCAGTGCAGTATGATATATTTTGGCTCTTTTATAGATTTCCTCACTGAGGAATAGAAAGTTTGGGCTTCTTCCCCCAACTAATGAAGCAAGCATGTTAGGATCTAAACTACAAATTAAATGTAAAAATCACAGATTATAGAATTGGGAATACAAGGCACATCTTACTAAGGATGTCATGGGTTATCTCAGTGAGTCAATAAGAGTAAGAATCCTTGTCAAGTGATTATTCTAGACTCAGCTGGAAGACTTCTAAAGATAACTCATCATCATGGTAAAACTAGGTGGTGCAATGAAGAGAGTGCCAGGTCTGGAGTCAAGAGGATTCATCTTCCCAAGTTCAACTCTAGCCTCGCATACTTTCTAGCTATGGGACCCGGTCAAGTCACTGAACAATATTTCCCTCAGTTTCCTCACCTGTAAAATGAACTGGAAATGGAAATGGCAAACCATTCTAGTATCTTTGCCAAGAAAATCCTAAATGGGATCAGGAAGAATTGGACACAACTAAAATGACAAACTCATTGTCATCACCATCATCATCATCATCATCATCATCATCATCATCATCATCATCATCATCATCACTACCATTTATATAGCACCTATTACATTGCAGGCATTGTGTTAAATGCTTCACCAATATTATCTTCCTTGATCCTTACCACTGTGGGAGGTAGGTACTATTATTATCTCTATTTTGCTTTAGGAAGTGTCTAAGGTCAAATTTGAACTTGGGTCTTCCTGCGTCCATGCCTAGTACTCTATTAATTCACTCTACCACCTGATCATCTACTAAATTCCATTTCTGAACTTCTGTGATTATTAGGACAATATTCTTTATGTCATGTTGGAATATGGTCATCTGTACTTTATTTTCTAGCTGTTCATATCCCTGAACTTGATCATGGAATCTGATCATCTCTAACAAGCTAGTGATAACCACATTGGCTATGAGACCTTCTTCTAACCAATTTTTCTGTGTTTCAGAATTATTTTGTGCCTTCTTTATAACCTTGTGCTTTCTATTTTTTTTCTTTTTTCATTCTAAGCTTATACAACTCAGGTCTCTTTTTACCACCCCTTCCTCCCTCCCCCCTCCCCCATGGTTCACTGAACCCTAATTAGATAATGTTTTATTCTCCTCACATGGTTGGTCAAGTCCTAATGCTTACCCATGGCTGCACTGAAATGTTTAATCCCCATCAGGCTGTTATTTAGTGATATAAACATTGTTATATTATTTGTGATTGTTTTGCCATTTGAAATTATAAAAAGCTTGTGCCTGAAGTCACCCTCTTTAATCTCTTCCATAGGAACAGTTCCTTCTGATTGGTAAATGTGTCAGTATGTCATAGAATCCCAGAATTTCAGAACCGGAAGGGACTTTAGCAGTCATCTAGCCTCCTGAAAGATTCCCCTTCACAAATATCTAGTAAGTCATTGTCCATTCTTGTTTAAAGACAATGGGACACCCATTCTCCTGTGGCATCTGCTCTTTCCACTTTGAGGCTACTGTAATTTTTAACAATTATTTCTTTACATCAAGTTTAAATTTGTTTACTTGTAACTTCTGCCCTTTATTCAGATTCCTGCCCCCTCAGGGCCAGCAGAACAAATCTCATGGTTCTTTTCAATGATAGCCCTTCTCCTACTAGAAGAGAGTCATCATGTCCCTGTTAAATCTTCTCTTCTGTAGAATAAAAATCCCCATCCCTCCCAACTCACCCTCATAAGGCATGATTCCCAAGGTTCTTCTCCATCCTAGTTGTCACTCATCACCATAATATTCATGTGCACCCTACAATATTCCCATAAATGACCAGAATACCCCAAATATAGTTGGGCAAAAACAGACTAAAAATGGCTCCAATGCTGCTGTGAATCTCTGCATTTAGAAATTTTGGCACTCCAGGATTATACAAAGCAGCTGATTAGTATACTATAGAACAGGGGTCGGCAACCTTTTTGGCCATGAGATCCATAAACGCCACATTTTTTAAAATGTAATTTCGTGAGAGCCGTACAGTGCTCACAGTGCGGCTCCTGTAACAGAGCCTGAAAAAAAAGTGGACTTTATGGCTCCTGCAGAAAGAGCCATATCTAGCCCTCAAAAGAGCCAGGTATGGCTTGAGAGCCATATGTTGCTGACCCCTGATATAGAATCTAGAGCACTGGTCTCGGAGTCAGAAAGGCATAAGTTCAAATCCTGCTTCCAAGATTTACTAGCTCTATGATTCAGGGAAAGTGGCTTAATTTCTGTTAACCTCAGTTTTCTCATATTTTTTTTAAAAAGGTTAATTAGAGCACTATTTCACATTGTCGTGAGATTTAAATGGGACCATATATGTAAAGCATTTTGCAAAAGTAGAAGTACTTCATTAAATGCTAGCTGTTATCATCATTTGAGGCAGCTAAGTGGCACAGTGGGTAAACTGGTAAGCCTGAAGTCAGGAACTTTTCCTGAGTTCAGAACTGGCCTCAAACATGAATTAGCTATGTGACTCTGAGCAAGTCACTTAGTTCTATTTGCCTCAGTTTCCTCATCTGTAAAATAATCTGGAAAAGAAAATTGCAAATCATTCTAGTATCTTTGCCAAGAAGACTCCAAAAGGAATCATAAGGAGTCAGACAGGACTGAGAAAAGAATTTAAAAAAAATCATTCGTCTTATTATTAATATATTTATTATTTATATATTATGTATTATATATAGTATTATAATATTATTAATACAAGGTATAGGTTGGGGGTGGAGCTACAGCTACGTGGCTCATTGGATTGAGTCAGGCTTGGAAGTGGGAGA
Source organism: Gracilinanus agilis (assembly GCF_016433145.1). NCBI lineage: Eukaryota > Metazoa > Chordata > Mammalia > Didelphimorphia > Didelphidae > Gracilinanus > Gracilinanus agilis. The sequence continues at coordinate 104,888,014 of NC_058135.1, forward strand.
TCTTGGGTTCAAATGTGACCTCTGACACTTTATAGTTATGTGATCCCGGGCAAGTCACTTAATTCCCATTGCATAGCCCTTACCTCTCTTCTGCCCTGGAACCAATATACAGAATTGATTCTAAAATAGAAGGTAAGAATTAAAAACAAACAAACAAAAAAACAAACAAATATGGTTGATAGTACACATATTTCTCTCTTATATCCTTTTTCTTAATTAGCAGTTAAAATTAACCTAACTTCCTGGGATAAACTAAAGAGTTAGTCAAATTGATAAAATACTTCAAATGAACTTGTAAATATACTCCACCTCCCCAGCAAAGTTGAAGGAAGGAATTTGAGACAATATAGAATGAATATGTTTACCCAAAGGATAGTTAAAAGGACAAGATTTGGTAACCTAAGAGTCTTAGGTTTTGCCAAAAGGCTACGGAAAATTTTATTTCCTTATTTTAATAGAATTTTCTTTTGTATGACTTAGAATGGAAGAGTTAAAAAGCAACTTTACGTAGGAGTAATCAGAAAGAACCTAGTTTATAAAAGCCATAAAACACTATCATTTTAATGTTATTTATCTAGAGCTTTTAGTGTCTCCACAGTGCTTTTACAAATATTAGTTCAAGTTAAGTACACAGCCATGTAAGGTAAATTAGAAGAATTATTATCCCTATTTTACAGATAAGGAAACTAGGAGGCTTGGAAGTTTGTCAAAGGTCACACTCAGAGATAATAGTCAGCAAAGCAGGACCAGGCCTTGGCTCTTCTGACTCTCAGGCCATTCATCTATCTCTTCAAAGATGTTGATATCCTTTGGTTTTCATCAGATTCTTTAATATTCATGGAATACTCAGATTTGGTACTTCTTTTCCCTCCAACTGTGACTTTAACTGAATTCAGAATAGTTTTTCTTACCTAATTGGCCTTTTTAGAGTTGCTTTTTGTAGTGGTTTTTGAGATAAATGGTATAGCAACCACTTAACACACCTATTGAAGAGAAGAATGTTATCCTTGCTTCTTCTTGTTTTTCAGTCATTCAGTTGTGTCAAACTCTTCATGACCCCATGGACACCATAGCATACCAGGTCCTTCTATCTTCCACTATCTCCCAAAATCTATGTTCTTATTCCATGCCTCTATGACTCTATCTATCCATCTTATACTTTGTCTTCTCTTTTTGCCTTCTTTCCCTATATCATATTCCCTTGTATCCCTATATATTTGTCAGCTAGGTGACATCTCTGCTTTTTAATATGCTGTACAGATTTGCCAGCTTTTCCTTCTAAGGAGCAAGCATCTTTTAATTTCATGACTGTAGTTACCATCTGCAGTGATCTTTGAACCCAAAAATATAAAATCTGACACTGCTTACATTTCTATTTCCTCTATTTATCAAGGTGTGATGGAACCAGTTGCCAAGATCTTAGTTGTTTTTTTTAATATATTAAACCACACCAATTTTTATACTTTCATCATCAAGAAGGTTCCTAATTCTTCTTCATTTTCTCCCACCAAAGTGGTATCATCTACATATCTGAGATTCTTGATAAATCCCCTAGCACCTTAATTTCAGCTTTGGATTCAGCCAGCCTAGTGTTTTGCATGATGTTTTCTGAAGGTAAATTAAAAAGACATTGTCAGGCTCCCTTTCCAATTTTAAACCAATCAGATGTTCTATATTCAGTTCTAACTGTTGATTCTTGATCCACATACAGATTCCTCAGGAGACAAGTAAAATGATCTGATACTCCCATCTCTTTAAACACTTGTGACATTTTGTTGTGACCCACATAGTCAAAGACTTTAGTGAAGTCAATGAAGCAGAAATATATATATTTTTTCTGGAACGCTCTTGCTTTCTCCATAATCCAGAAGATGCTGGCAATTTTGTCTCATTCTTCTGATTTTTTTTAGCATTTATTAATATACATTTTTAACATGGTTGCCTGATTCATACTCCTCTTATCCCCTTCACCCCCCCCACCCCCCCCACCCATGGCCGATGCGCATTTCCACTAGTTTTGTCCTGTGTCCTTGATCAAGACCAATTTCCAAATTGTTGGTAGTTGCATTGGTGTGGTAGTTTCGAGTCCACACCCTCAATCACGTCCACCCCGACTCTTCTGATTTTTTGAAAACCAATCTGTTCTCAATTCAGGTATTGCTAAAGCCTAGCTTGCAGAATCTTAACAGAACCTTGCCGGCATGAGAAATGAGAGTGATTATTAATCTGAACATTCTTTGGCATTGACTTTTTTTAGGATTGGGATGTAAACTGATCTTTTTCAGTCCAGTGGCCCCTGTTCAGTTTTCCAAATGTGCTGGCACATTGAATACAGCACTTTAATAGCATCATCTTTTAGGATTTTAAGGGGCTTAGTTAGAATTTGGTCACCTCCACTAGTTTTAATGTTAGCAAGGCCCATTTGACTTTTCTGTAGGATGTATGACTAGATCAGTAACCACACTACTATGGTTATAAGTGATATTAAGATCCTTCTTGCCTAATTCTTCTGTATTTTCTTTCCACTTTTTCTGAATCTCTTCTGCTTCTAAGTCCCTAATATTTTTGACTTTTACCATGCCCATTTTTGCATGAAATGTTCTTTCAATATTTCCAAAATTTTCCTGAAGAGATCTTTTGCCTTCCCTATTCTATTGTTTTCTTCTATTTCTTTGCATTTCTCCTTTAAGGTAACTTTCTTATCTGTCCTTGCTATTTTCTGAAAATCTGTATTCACTTATATATATCTTTCCCTAATATCTTCAATTAGAAATCACCTAATTTTGTATCCTGGTTAATTATTCTCTTTCAATTAATTGGTAAAATTGTGTTTTTAATGCATAAAAATCTGTCTTTCCCACTCAAGGTCTAGTGCCTGAGCTGAGGGAGCCTGGTCTCAGGTGAAAAAAGGTGATACTGGAAATGGGGAATAAATAATAAACTGAGGACACACTTACTCCTCACAATGGAAGGACAGACAGGGGAACACAGGTAAACCAAATGAGGATGTGAGTTTCAGGAATGTCAGTTGACTTGTAACTGAAAAACTGCCAACCTGGGAAAAACCAATGCAGTGGGTTCTTATGACTAAGAGGAGACAGGAAGTGCTAACAAAATTGTGTTTAATGGTAATGCCTGGGGGAAGTAGGGAGAGGGATGTTTCTATGCTAATAGACTAACCTAAAAGTTAACTAGACTAAAGTTTTAACTAACTGAGCTATTCACTACCTAGGCTAAGAGGGCTGAAGGGGGTTTCTCACAATAAAAGTTCAGAAATGCTCCAAGCTGGTCACAGATGTAACAGGAACAAGTTCAAAAGCAGCCAGTCAATCCAAAATAGACTCCAGGGAGTAAGGTAGATTAACCAACAGATAATCCAGTCCTATCCTCAACCTAGGTCACGATGCTCTCCTTGCAGAATCTCCTTCTCAGTGGTATCCCACACTGACAGCTCATTGGGTGTATGGCAAAACCTGGACCACATAGCCAACACTCCTCCTTTCTTCCAGCTTGGTCAAAGTCCCACTCCTTTTTTCAAAATCCCCGCTTCATTCCATTATGGAACCCTCAGGTCTTTAGACACAACCTGGGTGCTACAGCTTAATCTCCCTATTACACAGGCTATTGAACAATTGACATGCATTGTTTAATAAATTTATATGCTCAGAAGCTTGACTTTTTAATTCCTCAAACATGTTATCTTTCACCCATCACACTGATCTCATCCCTTTAATCTATTCTTCACTTTCAATCCACATTCATAAGGAATGTTGTTTAGGTCATAATAATACAGTGTGGTTGTTTTCCCTACTTTCTTCAGTTTGTCTGATTTTTGCAATAGTCAACTTATGATCTGAGTTATAGTCAACTCCAGGTCTTGTTTTTACTGACTGTTTAGATCTTCTCCCCATTTGACTGCAAAGAATATAATCATTCTGATTTTGATATTGAATATCTGGTGATGTCCATGGCTAGAGTCATCTTTTGGACTGTTGAAAAAAAGTGTTAGTAGGATCTGTGAATTATCTTGGCTAAATTCTATTGGTCTCTGCCCTAATTTATTTTGTACTCCAGGACCAAACTTGCCTGTATTCAAATTATCTTTTGATTCCCTGCTTCAGCATTCTAATCTGCTCTGATGAGTATATCATCTTTTTTTAGTGTCATTTCTAGAAGATATTGTAGGTCTCCATAGAACTGATCAATTTTGACCTCTTTAGCATTAGTGGTTGGAGCTTAGATTTTTGTTTCTGTGATGATGACAATTTTACCTTGGATTTGAACAGAAACCATTCTCTCATTTTTGAGATTATACCCAACACTCAGGTATTCATACCCTTTTATTGTCAATGAGAGCTAATCTATTTCTTTGAAGGGATTCTTGTTTATAGTAGTATATGTAATGATCACCAGAATTAAATTCACCCATTTTCATCCATTTAAGTTCACTGATACCTTAGATATCAATGACTAATCTTTGTATCTCCTGTTTGATCACATCCAGTTTACCTTGGTTTGTAGATCTTACATCCAGGCTTCTGTGCTATATTGATTTTTACAGCATAGAACATTCCTTTTCATCATCAGACACAGTCACAGATAAGCCTCCATTTCTTTAGTCCTGGAGCTATTGCTAAATGTTCTCAACAAGCCTGTCTGCCATGACAAGGGAGTGATCCAAGAGAAGGCTTTGCTTGCTACACTGTGTTAAATGGTCATCACCTTGGAGTATATTGCCTGAAATCTTAAAACTTGACTCTTTGTATATACTTATGCCTCTCCTTATTATCTAGGTGCCTTACCTGTGGACCCAATGGAATTTCCTTCTGTGGGTCCCACCTGTATTAAATGGGTCTCTATAAAAATGAGATATACTTTCTAAACCAAGGATGTCAAACTCAAAAAGACTGGGGAGGGCAGAGTGATTAAAGAGCTACTAAACCATATACAGGGATCACTGTGGTCCTATATTGACTCTGAAAACCATGTGTGTTTATATATTTCTTTTTTGTTAATACATCAACACATTAAAATCAAATAAGAACTACATTTTAATCTGGTTCTGGCACTGAGTGTCTGATCACCCCTGCTCAGGCCACACATCTGGCTCTATATTCTATGCTCAAATCAGCCAGGTCTGGCATTGGTGCTCTCTATTTCTTGATTGCCCCATATTAGCCATAAATATTCCCAGAATAGAGATGACAAGACCCAAGAGTAATTTGTGAGATTTCCTAATTAGTAGCAGAGGACTGACAGGTTCTGGGGCACCCTGCCCCTCACTCTCCCAAAACTTCCACTACTCTAGGCTGACTAAGAGTGTAAACTCAGAAATCATCTTCTGAAGTTCATGCTGCCTCCACATTTCTTTTTTTTTTTTCTTAAGCTTTTGCTTCTGTCGCAGGACCAAGTAAATAGGCAGGCTCTTTTGTAAGTGTGATGGTTTATGCTTTGTTCTGCATAAGGAACACCTGGTTTCCTTCTCTTTGAAAACAAATGAGTATAGAGCAAAAAAGCATGCTGTAACCATATTGTCAAGCAGTTAACAAGAAGAAAAATAAAGCAAGTTCTCCCTTGATAGAATGCCTGAAGAATGGAGACTCAGTTCTCAGTTCTTCAAGCTACCTTCCCAACATAGACCTGTTGATGGTAACAACACCCACTGTTCTCAGGTTAATTGCTTTCTATTATTCCTGAAGGATTTGACTGATGGAATTGCTGAAGGGTGAGACCTGATTAAACAGACCAATATTCCCAAGTTCTTACTGATCTTTCAGTATTTTCAACTGAAGGAAGTCTAGTTTTATTCAGTTGTGTGTTCCCAAACATCACAATATGCTCCCAGCATATATAATTCCTTCTCTCCTTGTGAGCCCACTGAATCCCCACTAGGGTAGAAACAATAGTAAATATCATGGACCCAATAAAGTTGAAATGACTGAAGAAAGAAAAGGAAAAATAAGTCTCATTTTTCTAATTTTCTGAAGCATTCAATGGGCTTTTCTGCAGTGTTGCCATGGGAATTACAATAATAAAGCTTACAGTAACTGAAAATGTAAAATATTTTTGCCTTTAAAATTATTGATCAAATTTTGTTTTGATATAACCCCAACAACCTTATTATTAGCCTCTGCCCCAAAGCACACTGTCCCCAAATGGTATAGCAAAACAGTGTAAAAGAATGATTTGATATCACTTTTAAACCTATACTTTAATAGTTTACAGTTTGTTCAACAAAGTAAGGCTATATAATTAAACAAGTCACCAACTATTGTATAGTCAAAGAATCCTTGAGTTAGAGCTAAAAAGGACCTCAGTGGTCCCCTCATCTATCCAATCACCTCATTTTTATAGATAGATCTCTGAGACATAATGAGCTTAAGTAATGTACCCAAAGACCATGTTTTTTAATAATTTTTTAATATCATATACTGAGGAAATATATGTATTATTTCTAGATTGATTATCTTCCTTAGGAAGGATCCCTTTGTTGGGGACCTCTAGCAGAACTCGGTAGTCAACTCCAAGCCTCGCATCCTCTCTACTTCCTCATTTTTGTCAGTGTTTGAATGACATTTTAAAATTATCTGCATGTCCATTGCTTTACTCATTGCATATGTTCTCATTTCTCCTTTTTCTCCTTTGTACTTCACGCATGTCTTTCCATATTTCTTTGAATTCTTCATAGTACTCTTTCCCTCTGGCTACTTTCTACTTTTCATAACTTTTTTATACATAATCTGTTTATACAACATCTGTGTATGTTCACAACATGTAGAAACCATTAAAAACAAAACAAGAAACCTGGTTGCACCTGAAGCCTATTTGTTCTGACCAGATATGAATATTCTCCAACTAATAGCTATTTTGTGTGAGATTCGTATTGCAGAGAGGGATTCAAGCTACAGAGAGGCGTTCAGGCTTCAGCCCAGAATTCCAGAGATCCCTCTGAGAAATCCGAGAGAGGGGGCATTTAAAGGCAGTTGGTGCCCTGGGATGGGAGTAGGCAGGTCTCTCTGCTTGCTGTGTCTTGGGTCCTGGGTTGCTCTTGGGGCTTGAGGCTTGAATCTGAGCAAAGCCATTTTAGTTTCTAACTGCCAAGCTGCTTTACCTTGGTTTGACTGTCACAATCTACCTCTGTTTAGTTATTTAGATATAAAAGAAGATTATTTATAGGCTTAGAGAGCAGATCAGCTATTCAAGTTATCTTATCCCCTTTGGGGGGAGGGACTGTTTTGACATAGCTGTTTAGGGTATTTCCTGACCTTACCTACCTTATTCCATCTCCCTTCCTTCCCATTCCCACCTATTATTAAACCTGTTATCAACTGGGAACAGTGCCTTGATATATATTTTGGGGATATACTCACAACCTTCCTCAAGCTGTAGCCCTGGCATATATCCTATCCTTTGTGCCTGTGAACTTCTAAGAAATCAAGCTTCTCCAATATAGTTTTGTGGGGAAATAATTTAGAGAAAGTTATCATCTTTAGGAGTTTAGTCTTTCCTAACCTATTGTCTGAGCCCAGAAGATATCTAGTCAGGTTGTCCACCATACTCATATTGCAACTGACTTTCTAATTGCCTAGTGGGAGGGGGGAAGTGAAGGAGGACTTTAACAAGATCCTGCCCCTCCCTTCAGTCAAGCTGGTTTGTGTGTGTGTGTCCCTCCATAGACCAAAAGATTAGAGAGACCTGATTGCTACAGACCCCTGACATCTTACAGCTTCCCAAATACTACATTTGTAAAACAAACAATCCTCCCTATTTCTGCCCCTCTCTATGAAGCTTTGATTATTAGGCAAACCAACTTATGCAATAGCTACAGGAGGCTATATCTTCAATGAGAATCCAAATGATAGAATGGCATGAAAGAACAATTTTGATATCCCTTTCAACCTTATACTTTCATTGTTTATGGTTTGTTCAACAAAGTAAGAGAATATATATATAAAATATAATTAAGCAAGTTATTAAATACTGTGTAGTAGGGAGAGAGCACTCATGGAACTCAGATTCTTCTGCAAAATGGTGGAATTGTGTTATTTGCTCTTTAGAGTTATGAAGTCTTTAGTTAAGTACGGACAGAACAAGCATGTACAAATAAAAGAAATCATGTTTACAGAAATTGGTTTATAATTATTTCAAGAACAGTTTCCTTCTACATCTTGTAGTGTACAAAGCAAAAGAAATAAAAGCTTCACAACAAGCTTTCAAGCTCTGAACTGATTCTAACATATCTTAAATTGAAATGAGCTTTCATTTCTTCATTCCTCTATTTTGACCAGTGTCTGACTTAAAATAAAAAGGACTACCAATGTAGTAACAACAGAGGGTCTTTAAATGAAACAAGGAGATTAGAATCTTGTGTCACTATATAACACTGAGGTATAGCAATGCTTACAGGGGCCAGAATTCAAATACATTTCAGCAGTGACGGGATCTCATTGAAGGCATAGACTCCTAAAGCTATTTATTACACAAGTTGTTTTGCAAAATAACCAAAACTCCATAGAGAGGAACCCTCCATAGGGAGGGTCAGGTTTGTTTTACAAAATAATCAGAAGTTGGGGAGTATGAATATCTGGTCACAACAATTTGGTAGGACCAGTTTTTTTTTGTTGTTGTTGTTGTTTTGTTTTTAATGGTTTCTACAGTCTAGTTTTTACCCCTCACAGGAAGTTCTTAGCTTTGGGATCCAGACAAAGTCAACTCATAGGCAGCTACATTCAATGACATGGAAGCATTTACTATAATTCGCTAACTAGATACTGAGAATAAATGGTGAATAATAAAAATATGTAGGTTTGTAGATAGAAGAGATCTTATAAATCATTTATTTTAAGCCTTTCATTTTGTAGATGAAGAAACTTAAGTCCAAAAGGATGAGATAACTTGTCCGAAGTCAATTAACTAATATTTATTAGGAACCTACTATGTGCCAGGTAAGGGGAAGTTAGGTGGTTCAATGGATAAAGCATCAAGCCGGGAGTCAGGAAGACCTGAGTTCAAATGTGGCTTCAGTCACTTACCAGTTGTGTAACTGGGCAAATCATTTAACCTTGTTTGCTTCCATTTCCTCATATGTAAAATGAACTAGAGAAGGAACTGGCATACTGTTCCTTTGCAATCTTTTCAAATAAAAAAAAACAAACAGATAGGGTCATAAAGAGTTGTACATTACTGAAAAGAACTTAAAAAAAAACAAACAAAGACAAGCAAAAAAAGAAAAACCTTCTATGTGCCAGGCACTATGGTATGTGCTAGAAATAGCATAGCTAATATTGAAAAAAGACTCTGATTCCTAGTCAACTGTTTCTACTTCCTTCATTCCCTAAGATTCCTACAGGATTCTAGAAAATGATAAAAACTGTTATCTATTTCCTGACAGAGGCAATGAATTTTCATATTTGTTTCAATTTGTTTTTTCTTTTCTTTCTTTCCCTCCCTCCATCCCTCTTTCCCTCTCTCTGCCTCCCTCTCTGTCTCTCTCTCAACTAGGAGGGAAAGAAAATAGATTTCTATTAATTTTTAAAATAATATTGGAGAGGCTAAAGGTATGGAAATGCTGCATCTACTTTGAGTCAAGGTCACTATTATTAATTTTACTGAATTGTTTTGCTTTGTTACCAGAAAATGCTATAGGGAAACTGGAAATGTTTGTCACTTGAAAATAAAACATTTTAGGGGGCAGCTGAGTGGCTCAGTGGATTTAGAGCCAGGCCTAGAGATGGGAGATCCCTAGGTTCAAATCTGGCCTCAGATACTTCCTAGCTATGTGACCCTGGGAGAGTCACTTGACCCCCATGCCTAGCTTTTACCACTCTTCTGCCTTGGAACTGTAGGAAAATATAAGTAATGGGGTCACCAGGGATATTAAAATCAACTATGGGGTTTGTGGGAACACTCTCTGGGATGTAAGAGAGACTAAAACTGAACACTGAAGTCTTGTACAGCTACACCACTCCCAACTGAAAAAATAACAGCCAACTGTCACTCTGGCCAGAGGCCTTGAATTAACTGACAAGGTAACAAGGTGAAATTGGGTTTTAATTAGAAACAACTAAAAGGAGGGATAGGAATGTCTACTCTAAAATCTTAACACCTAATAACAAAACCCAAAGGGACAGGGAAGGACTTATTCACTACACTAATCTAAGCTATCTAACTAACAGGGCCCAAGGAGCTATACTGGAGTCTTTGGGTTTCTGCCTCACACCTGGAACCTGCCAGGCTTGAGTACAGCTGGGGCTTTTGTTGCTTTGGGATTCTCACTGCAATCCACTGATGATGTCTGGATGCCAGGAGCTACAGTTGTCTCAGGAACTAAGCAGTAAGGGGTTTGCTTGAAGCACGGTCCTCTTCTCTTGTTCTTTCCTTAAATGCCACACCACACAGGATCCAGGGGAAAACAGGATGCAAGGTGTCCTTTGCTCTGAGTTCTCCCAGGCTGGCAACAGTTGTTGCCCACCACTCATGGAGTCCACACACAGAACACAGATAGACTTCCTCCTCCTTCATTCCAACCTGGAATTCCCAGCTCCAGCTCCTTCCTGCTAGGTACTTCCTAATCAATATATAATCAATACCTAATAACTAGCTAATCTATTCTTACTCATAACAGAACCAATATAGAGTATTCTGCCTTGGAACCAATTCAGAGTATTGGAAGGTAAGGGTTTTAAAAAAAAAAAAAGAAAGAAAAGAAAACATTTTAGTAAAACTTTAAAAAATAATTCCATGGTTCCAGGAACCTTGGAAACCTATAAATTTGTAATTTATAATGAATTAACTGAAGTCTGAAGAAATTAATTGACTTCCTTAATGTCACATAACTGAATGAATACTACTAGAACCCTATTCTTTTTTCCTTTCTAGATCACTTTTATCCTTCTGAATTAGTTTGTCTCATTGAAATATGTAAGAAGTAGCATGGCATTGTGGGAAGTCAGCTTTATAGGCAGAAAGATCTGTATTCAAGTCCTACCCAATTCAAATCTGATTCATATTAGCTTTATGACAGGAGGCAAGTCACCTTTCTGGCAGGGTCCCCTGGAAAATTCTTTAAGATTATAAATGATGCTACCTAATCTTTACTATAGTATTGATAGACTTAAAATTCAGAATGAGACATATTTTGGGGCTTTGCATACTTTTTATGAAGACTTTATTGTTATTATTTAATTGTAGAAGTCAATGGTACTGCTAATAGGTATAAATAAATAATATCTCCCCTTACTTACAAAAGAAATAAATCTGTAACTTGCAAAGAATCACTACTCTTCTTTAGTTGAGGGAATTTCCAGTGGGAATTCCCCAAATCAGTGAAATCACTGGTCTATGGCTCAGATTGCTTTAATCAAATATTTTATCATCCTTTCCCATCAAACTTCTTATGAAAGCTATGAACAGGAATCAAAAATTGTATGAAATATACTTTCATTTCCTAGGCCCACCTTCTGATAACACCCTCAGCAGAAAGGACAAAAAGAAAACAGAAGAATTGCTAGGATAATTCACAAACTAGATAATTTATCTCTGAATGGCTGAGAGTTGATTGTCTATTGTTTAGCCTCTTTAGCTTTCATTTGCAAAACCAAAAGGAAGGCAGAGGAATAAATGAAGACTATATTCCATTCATGCAGAGTTTAAACATTTTTATATGGAACTTTGATGACCCTGGGGGCCTAAATTAAATTTTAACAGTTTTGGACTGGTCCATAAATTCCTAATATCCGAACACAGCTGCAGGTTATGCCATATGTGGTTTTTAGAGGCCAAGGCAAAGACTGAGTTACTAGATACAATCTACCTGCTATTTGGAAAAGTGAGTTCCAGAAAATTAGGAAATAAGGCAGGGCCAAGCTATTAACCTTGTCTGTAAGAAAAGGTGAAAGGAGGTCATTCTCATCCATGGTACAGCAAAGCTTTCTGTCTCATTGTAAACACAATTAATTTAAACACATACATTGCCATTCACATTTCCCTCCTCTAAAGAGCTATAAGAAAAAAAAATTTGAATTGAAAGTTTATATTTACCCTGCCAAAAAGAGTACTAGTAGGCAAATGAACTCAGGAAGAGCTTTGGAGAAAGGGAGTTGTCTTTTTTTTTTTTAACCCTTACCTTCTGTCTTAAAATCAAGACTATGCATTGGTTTCGAGGCAGAAGAGCAGTAAGGGCTAGGCAATGAGGGTTAAGTGACTTATCCAGGGTTACACAGCTAGAAAGTGCCTGGTTTCACATTTGAACCCAGGAACTCCTGTCTTTAGACCTCACTTTCAATTCACTGAGCCACTTAGCTACACCCAGAAAGGGAGTCTTTTTAGAAAATAATTGTGTGTGTGTGTGTGTGTGTGTGTGTGTGTGAGAGAGAGAGAGAGAGAGAGAGAGAGAGAGAGAGAGAGAGAGAGAGAGAGAGAGAGAGAGAGAGAGAGAGAGCACCTGTGCTTTTCAGGGCTAGGCTGAAAAGGGATTTTACTTTTCCTCTTCATTATTTGGGGCTCCTAACTTCCTATTCTTCTCTTTATACAAGATTATTCCTCTCTTCCTTTGCTCAGGTTGACCCAGGACTCCTCTCTTCTTTTTCCATCTCACCCAGCCTGTTGGCATAACTTGTTCTAGTTGGGGTTCCCTTCAAGTACCCCCATTATAAAGGGGTTCTTCTTAATCTCTTCCTGAGTCTTCCATTCCCATAGGGACTTGTGGTCATGGCTTCCCCAACCACAAGGAAATTCCTTTCACTATGAGGAGACAGGTGTCCCACTGGTCAAATAGCGGGAGAAATCAATCCAGTTTTGCTATTGATGTGCCCAAAGAGAGAAATGAAGGTGAGGAAAATGAAAAGCACTGACCTCCCCTGATTTCCTTCTTGTTTAATGACTAATTCATAATTCAGAGAGGATCTTGGGAGTATTTAACCCTATGTTAGGTGCAGTAGGTTTCTATAACAGAGAACTTTGATCTCTTCAGAAATAAAGTAGTCCAATAAGGGAAAGACCCAGCCTTAGCATTCAGGGCAGCTAGGTATTTAAGTGGATAATATCAGGTCTGAAATCAGGAAGGCTCATCTTCCTGAGTTCAAATCTGGCCTCAGAAATTTACTAGCTATGTGATCCTAGACAAGTCACCTAACTCTTTCTGCCTCAGTTTCTTCATCTGTAAAATGAGGAGAAGAAGGAAATAGCAAACTACTCCAATATCTTTGCCAAGGAAATACAAAGGGTGTCACAAACAGTTAGATAATGCTGAAAATCAACTGAACACAAACAACAAACTAGCACTGGAACACTGCCTGACTTTTATTTTTAACTGTGTGTTTTATACATACATATACATATATATGTATATGTATATACATATATATATAGCTACTAGCCTGCCTTATTAATAAGAGAGTCTAGCTACTATATGATAGCAGATTGAAGATAAGTTGGTTTGGGTGGTCCTGAAGAAATAAGCCCTGAAGATAGTAGTAGAGAATATACCAGAGACCAAATACCAAGCAGCTGCTAGAGGGATATTTGGTTCAGATTAGACAACCAGTAAAGTCAGTTTATAAAGTAGTCACTTCATGCCCAACAACCATATATAAGTTATAATATATTCAGGAAAGATAGAGCATCCAATGGAGATCCCCATAAAACATTTGTATTCCTAAAGTGTTAGAGATGAATTACTGCTCCACACATATTTCCCATGTATGGAATCATCTCTATAGGTTCTCACTCTACCCATTTCTGGTATGTATAATTGTGGGACATTGCAACTTGGCTTTGATTAGTAAGAAGAGGAGGAAATATTTTTATATCAAATTGTTTTGAATTATCTATAGCTGTCGGCTCACTGCAGAAAAGGAAACGTATCAGTGGAGGCTCATTTTTTGTGGATATTGAACTACAGATATTTGTGGATATTGAACCTGGGGTAGCTATTCTAGGGGGACTCCATGTTGGAATTGGGGTGAATCAAGTACTGTATATATAATTATATTTATATAGATACATACAAATATAGACATACATGCACAGATAGACACATAACTATATATGTATGCATATATAGCATTCTCTTACTTATAATTACTCTAATGTTCCCAGTTGTAAGAACTGCCCTCCCCCATACACACAGCTGAATTTATTATGTTAAGATTAATTCAGCTCTCTGAACACATATTCCCTAATAGAAAATGTGCTTCTTGAGGACAACAGATACTTTGTTTAAGCTTCTGTGACCCTGTTGCCTAGCACAGTCTCTTCTATACAGTATTAATGATGTTATTATTACTTAATAACTATTACTTTAATTGAATCAAACTAACACTAAAGGGAGAAGAGTAATGGAAAACAACTAAATATTTAATTTGTGAAACCAAAGATAGCCAAGTGAAATGATTCAGTATGTAGGAAAAATCCATAGGTAAATAAAAGAAGCATATATATACTCTGAGATGACCTTGTCTTGAAGACATGTCTCTTGAATAACATTCTGAAGGGAGATATTCTGTTGTTGCTCGTGCCTTTCTTTTGCTGGATGACCTGGAGAAAGTCATCCACTCTTTAAGTGTAACTGGGAAATAAAAATCCATCTGTCTGTGGAAACTTGGGAGAAATATTTTACAGCCTGTTCTGAGCTTTCTTGTGCATGTGAATAAAAAGACTATTATGATATCTCTAACAAATGCATAAGGAGAGAATAGGCAGGGGATGAATAATATGATTTGAGATGGGATTTACAGAAATTAATTTAGAAGTCATTTTTAAGTGTGCTCCCTTCCATGTTCAACTGATTATCTGTAAATAATAATAATAATAATAATAATAATAATAATAATAATAATAATAATAATAATAATATCTTCACATGGATGGCCTTCCAGGTCTTACCTAAACACCAGAGCACTCTGAATTTAGGCAACTTTTTATTCTTTCACCCTTAAAGGGTATGAACATCCACTATCCAAAAGTACAGTTAGAAGAGTAAAATATGACTTTTCATTATTGGAATGGAATTATTTTACTATTCAGCCAGCCCTATAATCCTTATTTGAGTACTTTTGCATACACACACATTAATGTAAGCCACAAGTTCATATTCTTCTTCTAACAATATAATCATGAATGTTCTCAGAATAGCAACAGTATTCTTGGGCTCACCGCTTACTTTTTTCAAGTTGTTTTGCTTCTCTGTGACTTGTAGGCTCATCAACAAAGGGTGTTTACTTTGATTCCCTGAAAACCAATGCTAGTTTCTGTAACCATTTTTGAAAGGTCCCTTCTCAATTGTAAGAACCCTGGTACGTTTTGGGATTTTTCCATTCTTCATCCAGGGAATTTGGAAACTTATTATGTGACATCAACCAATAATTTCAACTAAGGTATAATTAATGTGAATATCAAATCCCCTGAAATCACATATATTCAGGTTTTTATAGTATTTGAAGTCATGTTTTCATTGCTATATCTGACTCTTCATGACTGCATAGAACAAGTTCAGTGGGTCCTTTTTTCCTCCACTATCTCTTGAAGTCTGCCCAAATTCATGTTCATTGTTTCCATGACACTATCCATCTCCTCTGCCATCCTTTTCTTTTGCCTTCAGTCTTTCCCAACATAAGGGTATTTTAAAAAAATAGTTTTTTTTTCCCCCAAATTACATGTAAAAACAATTTCCAACATTTTTCAAAGAATGTTGAGTCTTGAATTCTCTTCTTCCCTGTCTTCTCTCCCGGCTCCATGGCCACTGAGAAGGCAAGCAATCTGATATAGATGTTCACATGTAATGATATAATATATTTTTCCATATTAATCCTTTTTGTAGAAAAACTTGAACAAAAAAATATAAGAAAGTGAAAAAAGCTTGCTTTGATCTTAATTCAGGCTCCAGCAGTTCTTTCCTTAGAAGCAGATGGCATCTTTTATAATGAGTCCTTTTGGATTGTTTTGGATCACTGTACTGCTGAAAGGAGTTAAGTTATTCACTGTTGTTCATTGTGCAATGATTCTCTCTGTGTTCAGTGTTCTCCTGATTCTACTTACTTCATTCTGCTTCAGTTTATGTAAGTGTTTCCAAGATTTTCTGAGCTCCTCCTGCTCATCCTTTCTTGTAACCAATAGTATTCCATTACAATCATATGTTATAATTTATCCAGCCATTCCCCAATTGATGGGTACTATCTCATTTTCCAATTCTTTTCCCCCACAGAAAGAGCTGCTTTAAATACTTTTGTACATATAGTCCGTTCCTCCTTTTTTTTAATCTTTTGGGGATATAAACCTAGTAATGGTATTGCTGAATCAAAGGGTATGTACTACTTTATAGCCTTTTGGGCATAGATATAAATTAATCTTATTGAGTGTCTTGATTTTTCTTCCCTTTTTACTTTTTTTATGCTTCTCTTGAGACTTGTATTTAAGAGTCAAAATTTCAATTTAGCTCTGGTCTTTTCATCAGGAATGTTTGAATGACCTCTATTTCATTGGATATTCATTTATTACCCGGAAGGATTATGATGTGTTTTGCTAAGTGAGTGATTTTTAGTTGAAGTCCTAGCTCCTTTATCCTGCCTTCTATTCCATTAATGTAGAAACTGCTAACCTTGTGTTATTCTGAGGGTGCTTCACAACATTTAAATTGTTTTTGACTGCTTGTAATATTTTCTTGACCTGGTAGTTCTTGAATTTGGCTATAATATTCCTAGAAGGAGATGATGAGTGGATTCTTCTTTCAATTTGTATTTTATCCTCTATTTCTATAATATCCAAACATTTTTATAATAATAAAAGCTCTTCCTCCTCACAACATGGCTAGGTCACTGTAACATGGTTAGTAGAGCATACTTTTAATCAGGATTCACCACGGTTCCAAGCTCTGCTCTTGCTCCTATTATCCTTTTTAGAACTATCCAAAAGAAGGGAGGACCCAACTCAGTTTCATAACATGGGAAAGATATACTTTCAGGATATACTTTCAGGATATACTTAGAATTGGGCTGTTCCTGGGAGGGCTAAATGGAAAGTTATTTTAAAATTCAATATTAATTTTCCACACATTTCTCCTGAAAAGAATCATTCCTTGTGCTATATGGACTTTTGTCAACTAAATGATGTCTTTGCTTTTTAATATGCTGTCTAGATTTGCCAGTCTTTCCTTACAAGGAACAAGTGTCTTTTAATTTCATTCCTGTAGTCACCTTTTTTAGTGATTTTATATTAAAAACATGCAAAGTTATTCTAGTCCATTGGAAATATGCCATGCAAATTTGAAGAATGCAACCAGTTCAATACATTCATTATTTGTGCCAGTTGGGACCTAGCTGTATGGTTCTTGAAACTTTATTGATCATCAGCTTTAGACATGTTTATCTTTAGGCCAGAGATACCAAAAATAACTCATACCATTGTCAATAGCAGCTTTCCCCCAAAGTTAATGATAACAATAATAACAATAATAAATTTTCATTTCATATTTCATTATTATTTTATAATAGCATTTCTGTAGTTTCCTCTATGCCAGCCACTTTATTAAACTCTACAAATATCGTCTCATTTGATCCTCACAACAGCTCTAGGCATTGTTATTATCCACATTTTACAGTTAAGGTAACCAAGGCAAATAGAGATTGAGTGAATTGCCCAGTATCACAAAACTTATAAGTATTTGAGGTCAATTTTGAACTCAAATCTTCCTATCTGTAGACCTTGTGTTCTATGCACTCTATCCCTTAAGTTGCCTATGGAGTAGTGAAGAAGAGGTGGCATTAGGGTCAGAGGATGTTGTTTTGCGTCACCAAACATCTCTTGACTTTTCCTTATTTCTTACCAGTTTCCAGGTTTTGTTTGTTCATCCTGGGATTATTTTTCAGATTGTTTCCTTTTGTCTAGCCTCCAATTATAGCACTGTAGTGAGATTCCTGCATAGCTCTTTTTTTAAAATAGAAAACATCATTTCAATTGGGAAATGTCTGAGTAAGACAGAGTATATGATTGTAATGGAGTACTGTTGTGCTATAAGAAATGACAAACAGAAATATTTCAGAAAAACCTGGGAAGGCTTACATGAACCAATGCAGAGGGAAGTAAGCAGAACCCAAAGAATATTGTACACAGTGACAGCAATATTGTATAATGAAGAACTGTGAATAATTTAGCTATTCTCAGCAATACAATGATCTAAAACAACCCCAAAGAACTTATGATAAAAAATTACTCTCCTTCTAGAGAAAAAGCTAATGAAGTCTGAATCCAGACCAAAGCAAATTTTTTTTATTGTCTTAAATTTTTTGTACAGATTTCTTTCCACAATAGACCTAATATAGAAAAATGTTTTACATTGCATATATAAAAATCTGTATCAGATTGTTTAACATCTGAGTGGGGGAGCAGAAGGGAAAGAAAGAATTTAAGACTAAAAAAATTTTTAAAAGCAAATGTTAAAAAATGTTTTAATTGAGAAAAAATAAAATATCAAAAAAGAAAAAAATCATTAAAATATTTATTATCTTTATTCCACACACAAACATACTTTTTAAGTTGGTAAAATTATTCGTTGTAGAATCCTTCTTATTGTATCATATTGGATATGTCTCTGCCTTCTACTCTGTGTTAACAGTTCTTCCCTTTGCTTTTTTTTTTACTTCTATTTTCAAATTTGTTAAATTCGGTGAACATATATTAATCACTTATTATTTTTAGGGTACAATGCTGGGGGTTGGTGATACAAGGACAAAGCAAATGGGTTCCTCTCATTTAAGATTGTCTCTTCTTCCATTCAATCTTCAATCTAGATTGAGTTCCTTTAATTTATGCTGTGTGTTATAAACATTGATAATTTGTAACCAACAAGAAGACAATTCTCTTTTGAATGTCATAGAAAAGAACATAGTTAGACACATCCAAAATAAAACATTAAAAAGTCCTGAATCCAATCATTTTCCAACTTAAAAAGTATATCTGTATATTGATTAAGAATGTTTTAAGAATTAATTAAAATAGTTAATTTAAAAATTTGAGATCTCTTTAATAAGTTACTTTTCTGACTTTAATGAGGTTCAGTTTCATCCAAGTCTGCAGAAGATAGGGCTTAGGAATGAACAGCTCATTCCAGTGTTTGTAGTAGTTACTCCACAGACATCTCAGTTGTTGTTAGCTGTTATTATTATTGTAAATCCTCAAAGAGAATTTATCTATACAAAAAAAAATTGAAACAAAGGAGTATTTCAGAATGTTCTCTTGAGAAAGCATCAATAGACCAAGACTCTCCTTCTGCCTTTGTAACTCACTAGAGGCATTCCCTATGAAAACGTAGTGTTCTATGGGTAAGAGTGGACTCATTTTTCAGTTATTCCCTGACTACTCTACCCATTGAATTGACTTTTTCCCATGCCAGGAACCTCTTTCCCTGTGAACATTAAAATGGAAACTTGATTATTGAAGGTGAACCAAAGCTCCATAGAAAATTATTTTGTTTAGAGGATATTCTGACTTTAAGGAATCCATTTCACCATTATAGGTCTTATTTTCACCTTGTGGTAAATGGAGACAATGCTGTCTACCTCACAGAGTAGTAAGGTGAATGAATTATGATGTCAGCAAATGCTTTTAGCTTCTTTGGGAGAGGTGCTCTATAAACATACATTATTATTATTGCTCATTTCTTTTGTTATTCTAGCAAATGAGAAATTCCCTCCCCTATATATTCATGGGGGACATAAATTTTATTTATAGATTCAAAGATGATAGGACCAACTCCCTCATGGTTATTTTTTCAGTGAAGTAGGTTGTTAAGAGACCATGAAATCCACTGGGCTATTCTTTGTCAGAGTTGTATAAAAATGTCCCAAAAGGGAAAATAAGAGGAAGCCAATTTAAACACTTTCATCATCATATTAGCTTTTATTTTTGCCCCTTCAGGGGACTTAAACAAAACCTATACAAAATGTGGGATTTAATTTCAATAAAAATGTTATAAAGATTTCTAACCTAAAGGAGATTGAATAGAGGGAAAATAATCAAAAAATGAATTCTTTTACTTTGTGTGGACAGTATAAACAGAAAGGATGAGTATATTTCCTGATGGATTATATCTTCCTTTTGAAAACAAACTCTTTGTTTATAATTGATGAATTTTTTGTTCCCACTCTCTTGGTTAGATCATGTCCAGCTAAATTAGCGAGTGCTGAATTAAATTATTAGAGATTTATATCACTAGATTGTAAAACAAAAATTGGTCTGATTATTCCTATTGAAAGAAAATCACCTCAGCTATGTATGAGTCTTGTCTCTTGCTCAGCATTTGATTTTACAACTAATGGAAATAGCAAATTTAGTGAAGAATTTTTGTGCTTCCTCACCGCCCACCATATACATTCTAAACTCCTTATCCTAAAATTCAAACCCCTATTCAAATTGGCTATTGTCTACCTTTCCCAAAATTATATTACATTTCCCTCCTCATATACACTGTACTGTGGTAAAAATGGTCCATTTGCTCTTCCCTTGATACATCCCATTCCAGTATTCATCCAATTTTGTAAACAAGAGTTATTTCCCTGAATAGATGAGGTAGGTATATAGATAGAGAAGAAGGGTCTGGACTTGAACTAAGGTGAATGGTCAGGGCTAATGCTATTCCTAGAACTCCTTAATATACCTGCCAATTCAAAATAGTTGTTTAAACATTTTCTATTGGATGTGGAAGGAATGGTAGGCTCCTTCTCAAGGATTGTTTCTCCTCTATCATGACTATAGGGTTCAAATGAAAGCAAGGTCAGTGGTCAGGAGTAAAGGAACTAACAGCAGTGAGGGGAATTGTTTCTCACAGAACTCATGGATTCAAAATCTTGAGTTCTCCCCACCAGTGTGTGAGAGGAAGTGGTGATCAAAATAGTGATGATTTGACTTAATTGACACATGATGTATCCTGTCTCTCACTCAAGTAGCCTTACACCTTCAGCTTCTCACTTATTCAGGCTTTTGGAATGAAATCAATAGTTGTTGGTTGTTTAGTTGAATGAATGAATGAATTACTGACTTAATGAATAAGACTGTAGATGAATAGTAACTATGAATATATGAGTATACTTCTGATTGTCCAAAATTTTCTTTTTTATGTAATAGAAAAGGCAACTTTAGTCGATATTGACTCATAATAATTTTTTTATATTTTTAATTTAGTTTTTATTATCATGCAAAATACACTTCTATATCAATCATTGTTGGAAGAGCATACTCATATAAACCCCAAACTCCAAAATAAAACCACAGATACACTGATGTGAAAGATAATATGCTTTGATCTATATCCATCTGACTCCAATAGTTTTTCACTGGTGGTGGATAGCATTTCCCTTGATAGGTCTTTCAGGATTCCCAGATGATTATATTGCTGAGAGCAGCCAAGTTTTCACAGCTGATCATAGTACAATATAGCTGTTACTATGTACAATGTTCACTTGGTTCTGCTTATTTCACTTTGCATCAGTTCACAAAGATCTTTGCAGCTTTTGTTGAAATCATCTTGTTTATCACTTCTTATAACACAGGAGTATCCAATTTCCAACATATACTACAGCCATTTGTTCAGTCATTCCCCAATTGATGGACATCCTCTCAATTTCCAGTTCTTTGCCACTACAAAAAGAGCTCCTCTAAATATTTTTGCAAGTCCTTTGCCCTTTTTAATTAACTCTTTGGTATACATACCCATTAGTGGTATTTCAGGATCAAAGGCTATGCACAGTTTTACAGCCCTCCTAAATGGCTGGATCAGTTCACAACTCCACCAACAATGCATCAGTGTCCCAATTTTGCCACGTCCCCTTTGGCATTTATCACTTTCCTTTACTGTCATATGACTAAAAAATTTGTATGATGTAAGAAATAGATTTTTATAATAGCCACTGTGATAGTGAGAGACTGAGAGGTTATCAGCCTAACTAAAACTGATTCTTCATTTGTCTGGCTAAGGCAGTTCATCATAGATCAAGGCCAAGATAAGCTGGTGTGGGACAACCTAGCCAGTCAGTCCAGGTGTAGAAGCAAAGAGAGACCTGCGAGCTCCCAGTCTGGGTTTAAAAACCCTCCTTGCCCACTAGCTTTCAAACATCATGCCATCTACCCTTTCTATGGTGACATTCCACTAGCTCTTCCCCATTCAATAAGGATATCCACTGTGAGCCTGGAACAATTCATTCATATTACTGTCAAGTTCTTTGCAAATCCTAACTATATCTCACTTTCCTTATCTATAAATTGAGGAGACATTGTGGCATGTGTAGCATGCTAGATTTGGAGTCAGAAAGACCTGAGTTCAAATCTCACTCCGGTTGTATGACCAGTATATAATTACCTACTCTGAGTCTCAGTCTCCTCCTCAGTAAAATACAAGTCAGAAATGAAATGATGTATGTAAAGTACTTTGAACTTTTCATAAAGTGCTACATAAATGCCACTTCTTATTATCCCTGAGATCCCTTCCAGCCCTAAAATTCTATGACTTTATAAAATTTGAAGTGCTTCATAATTGCATAATAACATATTCAGGCTTGAGAGGTGAAATTTCTCAATAAGATTACTACCTACTTTCAGTGCCAAATGATTTTCTGAAGCTTCAGCGATTGCTGGTTTATACCATCAAAAATAAGCCTTTAATATGTAAAAAAAATTGAGAGAGAATTATATGTAAAATGTAAAATATGCAGATTGAGAAGCAGGGTGTTAGTACTGAAGGTCCACTGGTTCCCCCCTCCCCAATTCTTCCTGAGGATGTCATGATTTTCAGGCACCTAAAGCCCATTTTTACAAAGGTACCCATTTTATTCATCAAACAGCATTCAGTCTCTAATTTGAACACATTTTATAGAGCAATTACTGCTTTCAAATGGTATTCTGATGAAACAAGGAGATAGAGAAAACTGCTTGGTCAGTCGGGCAGAGAAGTCATCATAGGCAAAGGAAATGAAGAGAGGAGACAAGAAGGCATACAAGGGGTGTTTTTGTGCAAGTGAGTAAGGAGGCAAAAGTCAGATGAAAACTTGTGATTATCTTGAGTAGAATTTAAGCTCCTTGAATTTGTCGTTCAGTTGTTTTTCAGACTTATCTGACTCTTTGTGACCCCTTTTGGGATTTTCTGGGCAAAGATATTGAAGTGGTTTGCCATTTCCGTCCTTCTCCAGCTCATTTTACAGATGAGGAACTGAGGCAAACAGAGTTACATGACTTGCCCAGGGTCACATAGTAAGTGTCCAAGGTCAGATGTGGACTCAAAAAGAGGAAGTCTTTTTGATACCAGCTTTCCTGCTCTGTGCATCAAGGAACCATCTATCTGCTTCTTTGAAATTAGTGTCTGTTTTACTTTTTGTCTTTATTTCCCCCAAACCTGGAATAGTATGTAGCATATGGTAGGTGTTTAATAAACGCTTGGAGCATTTAATTTAATGGGTGATTACCATCTGTCAAGACACAAAAAGAATATGCTTTGAATGAAAAATAAAGACCTAGGGGCAGTTAGGTGGCTTAGTGGAGTAAGAGCCAGGCCCTGAGATGGGTAGCCCTGGGTTCAAATTTAGCCTCAGATACTTCTTAGCTGTAAGATCCTGGGCTAGAAACTTAACCCCCATTACCCAGTCCTTACTATTCTTCTGCCTTAGAAACAGTTTTGCTTCTAAGACCAAAGGTTAAAAAAAAAAAAAAAGAATAAAAACCATAATAGTGCCTGGTACATTATCATTATCATCATTGCTAGCATTTACATAGCACTTTAAGGTCTGCAACACATTTTGTTTATTTCATTTTGTAATCACAAAAATCCTGGGAGGTAGGTGCCATTATTATCCCCATTTTACATAAAAGAAAACTGAGGCAAGCAGATGTCAAGTGACTTGCCCAGGGTCACAAAACTAATAAATTAGAAATATGATATCAGATTTTCCTGACTCTAGATCTAGAACTCTACTGTACCACCTAGCTGCCTATGTTTAATAAATGTTTTCTGAGTAATTGAACTAAGTATCATTTCTCATTGGATATTTTAAGTGTTTTTAATTACTTGAGAGCTCACAACTACAATATTATAATATAATTAATTCAAAGATAAATAGTGTTTATCTAGAACAATTATCTTATTGGACAAGCTAGTATTTAGTTATTTAGAACCATTTTCCTGTGTTTCAATTTAGTACCTATTATGTACAAAGCTTGTAGTAGTATACGCTAGGGATATGTATTTAAAAAATC
Source organism: Gracilinanus agilis (assembly GCF_016433145.1). Taxonomy (NCBI): domain Eukaryota; kingdom Metazoa; phylum Chordata; class Mammalia; order Didelphimorphia; family Didelphidae; genus Gracilinanus; species Gracilinanus agilis. The sequence goes on from NC_058135.1 coordinate 104,912,245, forward strand.
CAAGTCCTTGCTCTCAAGGGGCTCTTAGTGTTTGGGATCTTTGCCCCCTACCTTTGACTACAACAAAGACTTGAAGTTTGGCAAGATGCCATAAATAGGTTATCCTTATTTTTAAACTATTATTCCCTTCTCCCCTCAATTATTTAATGCTGTTCTATTTTAAAAGTAAGCTGAGCAATTATGTCTCAGGATCCATTGTTCATCATTTTATTCTGTTTTTATCTCAAAAAATGAAAGATGATTGTCATAAAAGCCTGACTGCGCTTGATCCCACTTATTATTTATTTCCTCCAGGTAACATTATTTCAACTTACCTTAATTACTTCTTCTGATCATTCTACTTTGTAAATGTTTGTGTTCTGGCAGCAATAATGATAAAACAGATAAATCAGGATAGAAAATTATCAACTCCGTTAATCATCTAAGACTAATTTAATGACCACAGATGTGATTGTCAACAGCAATAATGGTTCATATTTGATGATAGTCTAGGTTTGGTAAGCTATTTCATAAGCTGTAGAGTGAGGAATAATCATTCTTTGTAAACATTAAGAAAATAGTCTGTACATTTTACTGGTGGGTTTTTTTCTTTCCCAACATGACCCTTACTTGCATGGACACACTATTTGGCAGGGTTTGTCCAGGATGATAAGGTAATAAGGGTCATGCACATTGCTTTATTTACTCACTTTCTACTTTATATTCTAGTAGCCTACTGAGTAAAATATTTTTTAGGGAGTAAAAAAGAAAGGAAAGTCATTGGGAATATAGTGGATTTCATAGAGAAGAAAAATAGATATTCTCAGGATAACTTTTAGAATCAGAAGAAACTCACTGGCCAAGTATTCTAACTTATAAATGGAAAGGAGTACTCGTTATAACATACTCGGTTGGTGATTATTCTTTCTCTCCTTGAAAACCTCCAGTTTGGCAGTGGGTGGAGACATGGGGAGGAAGAGGGTCCAACTCCTTTATGTATTCATAGCACTCATTACTCTGGTACTCAATTTGTGATCCTTCGTGTCTTAGTCCAACATAGTATATTCATTATTTGCTCTTTCATTAGAGAGTCTGAAGGGTTATTGAAGGTAAATAGGAGTATTTAGAGTCCGGACATGGCTTTGAATTGCTTCATGAGGGTAGAAAATGTGTTGCCTTTATTCTCCTCACAATAATCTGTCTCTCGCCTATAAACCTTGGCACATACTAGAATGCTATCCCTCTTGCCTCTGTCTCTTGGAATTATTAGCTAATTTCAAGGCTTATTTTATATGCCACCCTCTTCAAAAAGTCTTTCTTAATAATCCCAACTTGTTAGAGACTTCCACTTCTAATTATTTTGTGTATATATTATATTTAATTATCTATGTTCGTGTATCATTCAATGGAATGTAAGCTGATTGAAGGCAGGGATTGTTTTCATCTTTGTCCTTGTTTCCCCAGCATGTAGCATGTCTCAAATATCAGAAGTGCTTAGTAAATAGTTGTTGAATTGAAGAGTTACTAACAGATGATGAAATTCTGGACACGCAGAATGGACCATTAAATTAATTAGATTGCACATCCTAAAGTCTGCTGTAAACAGTTCACTCATGTTTTGATTTCTTAATCCTAATTCCTATTTCCCTATCTCTATTAGATAAATTATGTCTTTCTCCCTGTTCCTCAAAGTTCCTCCTCCAGACTGATTTTCAGAGCTCCCAGAAAAACCTAAAATTGGCCCCAACCCCTAACTGATCAATGACTTATAACTACCTAGCAGTGTTGTGATTACTGACTACATCAATAGTTTATAAACTTTTCTGCATCATGGACCCCCTTTCATAGGCTAGTGAACCCTTTGGACCCCTCCTGGGAATTTTTTTTTAAATAAAAAGCCTAACCTTCTGTCTTAAAATTGACACAAGTATAAGTTTCAAGGTAGAAAGGGGAAAGGGCTATGCAATTAAGGTTAAGTCCAGGATCACACAGCTGGGAAGTATCTGAGGCCAGATATGAACCCAGATCTTCCCAACTCCATGACTAGCACTCTATCCACTAGCTGCCCTTGAATTACTTTTTAAATTCATGTATCAAATAAAATCTATGCCAAATGAAAGCAATTATGTTGAAATGCAGTAACAAAAATATATTTTTAAAAAACAAATTTGTGATATATTAATATAGCTAGTGGAGATTTAATAATTATAGTGATTTTTGAAGTAGTGATAAGTATAAGTGGTATTTTGGGATAGTTGGAATAATTATAATATGATGTGTAAATATCTCTGATTCCTATTGGTAATAAAGCCCTGTTGTTTGTTAATAATTAAAAGAGATTCTAAATTTTAGAATGATTTTAGTGAAAGTTAAAACCTAATTTTTTTCCCTGTCCAAGTTCACAAACCTCAGAAATCTATCCAAAGATTCCTTGGAAGTCTGTGAACCACAGGTTAAGAGCAACTGGTTTACAGAGATCTATAGTACTGGCATGCCCTGGGATTATCCCAGAACATCCTTGCATTTCTGCCACCAGTATTATTGAAGACAGGCGAGTTCATGCAAGGAGCCTTTTCTGTGCCTTCCTTTAATAAAAAGCAGCATGTCTTGAGACAGTGAAATATAGTGAAAAATATTCTGGATTTGGAATCAAAGGACTGGGTGTTTTATCTCTGCTACTTGTTAGCCTTGTGACCATTGGCAAATTTGTTAACTGCTCAGTTTCTGCATCTGTAAAATGAGAGGATTAGACTAGATCTCCTCCATGGGCCTTTCTAGCTCCAAATCTATGTTCTTGGGATCCTGCAAATACTTGGTTATCCATAGTTAATAGTGCCGTTTCTACACACTAGTCTAACAAGAGGGTACCATTTCAGTCTCAAGAGTCAAAATGCAAATGGTGTGCTCAGTATCAAAAAGTGAGCAGCAGGTTTAGGATTTCAAATTCCAGTATTACTCACTTCTACTCTTTCTTATGACAGGACATTTGTTTATAAAAGCCTTAAACTAGTGTCCTTAGATATCCGTGCCAAAGCAGATCCACTGATAAATTTCAAGGGGTTTGTGAACTAAGATGGAGGGAAATGTCCATGTTTATTTTCACCAACTTCTTCCTGGAATTTGTCATTTCCTTCAGTTACTTCAAAACATGATTCTGAGAAGGGACCCAGAGCCTTCAACAGACTTCCATAAGGACCTAAGAAGAACCCCCACACACACACCCCCAAAAAATTAAGAATCCTTGTTTCTTCTATAGATGTATAAATTTCCACTGAGCCTCAACTCTTAGCCCACTCTGTCTTCTCCCTGCATCCCCTTCACATCAGAATTTTAAATTTTTCATAATTTCTACCCATAAAGACTTATGCCCTGGCTTGAAAGCATATTATATACCAATAGCCCTGGATGTCGTTTTTTGCTACACTAGGCACACAATGTGCTTATATGGCCCTGATTTAAACTATTGTTGCCACTGGTCTCCCTGTTTCCACTCTGTCCCCCTTCAGAATCATCTTTCACAGTGCTGTTAATATAGTCTTTCAAGGACATGGGTCTGATCAAGACACTCCAAGGCTTAAAAAGTTTTGCCTAAACATATACTTTTCAAATGGGCATTTAGGGCCCTCCATGTCCTTGCTCTAACCTACTTAGCTGGCATATTTCATGCTGTGCCTTTCCTTATGCTTCTGCTCCAGCTCAAGAAGGCTATTAGTTGTTTCCTAAATCCAGCATTATTTCCCATCGCAGTGTCTTCTCACAGGCTGCCCTGCCTACATCAATTACTCCAACTCTAAGAATTCCTATCTTCAAGGTTCTGCTTAGATTACTCTTCTCCAGGAAGCCTTTCCTCATTCTCTCCACTCACTTCCACGAAGTTATTGGTTTTCTCTCTTTCAATTGTCTTGTATGCACTTGTCTGTACACATTTTGTATCTCTGCACTCAACCCTCTGTTCCCGAGGCAAGAGAGAGAAGATTCCTAAAGGGCCGGCTCTCGTATTTCTCATCTGTGTCCTCAGTGGAAGAGGATTGAGAGCCAGTCTCACAGTTAGCAAGACTAAATCCAATCCATACTAGGACACATTCTGGGAAAATCATTTAATTTCTTTGTGTTGTAATAACTAAAATTATTCCCAGCCAGCGTACTGCAACGCCACAGTCCAAGCGTACATCCTCGGACACCCTCTCTAATCCTCTCCTTTATCCTAGACCTGTAACCTTTAGTTCCGGGTCTTGGTCTCCTGTCCCTAGGTCCCTTTCCTCGTGACTGATGTGTTGAGCGTTCTCACGTGACGTGCAGTCACATGACCTCTAGCTAGCAGTCGGGGACACAGGAAAGACTGCAGGAGATTCCTTTCACACAGCGGCTTGACAGCTCTCTAAGAAGGTGCTGATCTGCATAAGTGGAGGCAACTTGCTCACAGGAAATTCTCTGAAGCAGTAAAGTCACAGGTCAACTAAACAGAAAATATCCAAATACCTAGCATAGTGCCTGGCATATAGCAAGTGCTTAGTAAAGGCTTTTAGTACTGAATTAAATGGAAAGACAAGTCTGTAAACAATTTGTAATTAGCCATTTGATAAAGAACTCGGGAATTGAGATTAAATTATGTAGTTAGGGAAGGAGAAGTGAATAAAGGCAAAAGTTAGTCTGAGCATGTCATCCAAAAAGACCATCAAGCATTATTTGAAACTTGGAAAATCACAATAAAGCGTCCACAGAAGCCCCATTCCTACCCATTACCCAGAGAGTTAATTTAGTTATCTGCACAGAAGATGCTTTATCTGGAAGATCAGCATAATCTATCCTGAGGATTCCACAGAAAACTCACCTAGACCAACCACAAGGGGTGTAATCTCATGCCTATTGATCAGCCTCAGGTTTTATTCTCTTCTCAGTCAATTTTTCAATGCCTTCATAGCAGTTTAGATGTAATTACAAACATCTGGTACCACTGATTTCCCATCCCTTCTCCTTAGTTTTGCAGTGTTATCAGTCAAGTTCCAGACATTCAGTTTAGAAGCGGGGTTTTATTGCTCATTTAGCAGCAAAGAGGCAACTTGGAGTGCAATTTGGATACTGGGGAGTGCATGCTTTCTGCCAGCCTGGAGGGAAGATGGACACAGAGGCACTTTCCTAATTTTCTTCTTGGAAAATACAAATACACCCCCTTAGAACATATTATTTCTTAGCTACCTTTCTGTTTTCTCCCACTGGGGAGAAGTGAACAGGCTATTTTGGAATGTATTTGAAAATATTATCTTCTACCTCTTTTCATTTAGTCCTATCACCCACATGGATGTGTTAATTATTAAGCAAACGGAGTTCCCACAGCTTTCCTCTGAGGCATGTCATTGGGGGTTAATGAAGTGACACTGTGCAGGTGCATTCCTGGCCTCCTCTAGTGGGTACTCCACAAATTTATAGTATATTCTGCTTAGTGCAAGAAGAAAGACTCACTGTGTTCACATATTCCCCAAACTTTTGACCCCTTTAAAGAAGCAATGTATATAGGCTTAGTAGAACTAGAAACAACATGGCACCAGGGATAGAAGGCCAGGCTTAAAGCCAGAAATATCTCAGTTTAAGTCTTGCCTCTGATAGATGCTGGGTATATGGCAATGGCCAAGTCACTCAACCTTAACCTTCAGTGTCCCCCAAAGAATTCTTCAAATCTGTTACAGATATTGTCAGAGTCACCAGCAGTCTGTTTCAGTGGACAGAAATGTGTGATTTATCTCACCTTAATTTAGAATGCACTCCTCATGGCCTGCCATCAAGAAGGACTCTTTAATTTTAATAGGTTGCTGTGAAGTGGGGTACCTCAGATAACAAGTCCAGACACTCAAAAGTTCAAATTAGTGGAACCAATATTTATTTATTAATCTAACTATTAATAAATGTACCTAGCTAGCCAGGGCAACCTTCCTAGTGAAGGCTGCCCCGAACTGAAATTAAAATGCAGTTTTATAGGGTTCAAGATACAAAGAGAATAATGTTCATTACATAGCCTTGAAGCAAACTTTTTATCATCAGGAAGTTAGTAGCACGGGGCTCAAATTTTCCACTGTTATCTCTTACCCTGGACTTTGAGACAGCTGTAGAGTTATTTTCTCATGTGAATGTTATTTTTGAGCTGTCTGGCCTTCAAAGGAAGGCTTATTCTTGGTTTCTACTTTTCCCCAGGTTTTCTGGACAATGACTTAGTTTACCTCACTTCAGCTGTCTCTCAAAGAACACCAAAGACTTACTTTACCAGGTTATAAGGACAAGATGAATTTTAAGACCATTCTATTTCCAAACAGGAACATTTGATTATAGATGTTTTCATTCGAGAGTTTTCAAGGTTCTTTTGAACTCAAAAGCTCTCCTGTATCAAAGACACTTTTTGATCAAAGGGACATGTTGGAACTCTTTCTTAAATCTCAATTGGATCAAGGCTTTGTAGAGGGTCCTGAACACTTAAAGCCAAAAGGGCACAGAGTAATTTTTAAAATAATTTTTACCAATATTTTTACTAATATTTATCATCAATTATTTATTTTCTTGATTAATTAAAACAAAAATGGTTAATTAGTGTGAATTTTTAAAAAGTACTGCCCAAAGGGAAATGGAAAGGTGTTTTTTGGAATACAAGCAGAGTGTGACATACAATGAATAAGAACTAGGAAGAAAACCAGAGTAAAGAATATCATCAAAGAAATGTATGATTAAAAAAAGGATATGTGCTATGTCTGTGATGAAAATTAGGAACAGGCAAGGGAAAAGAGTTACCTAGGTTTGGCAGGTACAAATTGGTTGTCATCTACATCTCTGGAGGGAGGCCTCCCTAAATGTATCTAAACATTCTAATTAATATTTTTTCTGCTAATATAATTTGATAAGATAATTTCTCTTTGAAAAGAGATTTGGCTCTTTTGCTTTTTAATAAAATGCATTTGGGAAGTTCTCCATTGACCCTCCCTCATCCAATTAAACAATACTTTGGAGTTGGGGTTAGAGCAGTGGTTTCCAAATTTTTTTGGCCTACTGCCCCCTTTCCAGAAAAAATATTACTTAGCGCCCCCTGTCACATACTATCACCGCCCCCTTACAGTTATTTACCGCCCCCAAATGCACCTGTGGCCATCACCACCTCCCTGGATAGCTGCAGCACCCACCAGGGGGTGGTGGCGCCCACTTTGGGAATCACTGGATTAGAGAATATTCATAGAACTTTTATTTTTCTCTCTCAAATTTTCCCAAAAAAAAGTAGTGAAAATCTAGGTGGGGAGGAATAATAATACTAACCATCTATATAGTATTTAGGGCTTTGAAGCATATTTGCATGCTCTTGGCAACTCTGAGACAGGGGCAAAAATTATTATCCCCTTTTTTTCCAGGATAGAACTAGTAAGTGAAAGAGTTCAAAAGTCTTCTCACTCCTAATCTGGTGCATTTTCTATGCTATGGTACCAGTCTACCTTGCTTTAGAGATGAATCATTTGCCAAGATAGGCAGCTACATAAACAAAGTCAGATAGCAGCCTAGACAATTCTGTGATCTTCTTGTAACTGTTATTGGAACTCTAGCACTTATTGGCTTCTGTGAGCCATAATGTTTACAATTAGTCTAGCCATTTTATAGGTTTGTTTCCTATTCCAAATGCTTGCTAAAGTAATCAGATTCTTGTACATTACACAATTATGTGAATAGGAGTGATTTTTGTATAACATGTGCAAATCCAATATACTTTGAGGTTTTGTTCTTTAATCTCAATTTATTTTGTATGCCATTGACAAGAGGTATGGTAGGCTTTATGGAGTTAGTCACTATGGGGAACACTGAATGCAAAGTCACATAGGAACAATTTTTTTTAAACCCTTGCCTTCCATCTTGGAATCAATGTTGTGTATTGGCTCCAAGGCAGAAGAGCAGTAAGGGCTAGGCAATGGGGGTTAAGTGACTTGCCCAGAGTCACACAGCTAGGAAGTGTCTGAGGCTAGATTTGAACCCAGGACCTCCCCTCTCTAGGCCTGGCTCTCAATTCACTGTGCCACCCAGCTTCCCCCTGGGAACAATTTTGCTTAAATGACAAGCACCTAAGAACCTCAATATGTTTTAGAAGAATTAAAGTTACTATCTCTATATTGATAACAATGGCAAACAGTACACTCATACAAAGCATTATCTTTCTTGTGAAATAGATCATCAGAATATTATTAAGCCCATTTCAAATATCTCAGAGTCAAAAATTTCCACTAAATTCTATCTTCCTCTGCCTTATTATAATGTGGAGGTGATCTTGTTATTCTGAAAGACTGCATTCTGATAGTCAGTCCTACCAAGGTAAATAGGATTCGGGTATGAGACCAGGGAAAATGATATTTATTGTCGCAGCACTGAAGTGGCTAAATTTTGAAAGTCTCAGCTCTAACTTGAGGGCAGAGTTGGTCACACAGTTGACATACATTTATTATATATATATATACACATATATATTTTTTATGTTTGCCATGTGGCAGGTATTGTGAATACAAAATAAGGGGGCGTGGAAAACTTTCCTTACCTTCAAGGAACTCTCATTTTGTTGGCAGAGACAATGTGCTAATAATTATACATACAAAATATATAATATATATATATAATAGGTCATCTTAGAGGGAAGGCATTAGCAGTAAGGAACCTGGAAGAAAGCCTCCAGTAGAAAAGATATCATTTAAGATGAGTTTTGAAGGAAGCTGGAGTTTGATGAATTCTTCAGCCAGAGAAACTCTGGTAGATTTCAACTCAGTTGGTTCATAATCAGAACTCGTAGACCAGAGGATCTTTGTCAATGAAATGACTAATTTTTTATATTTTTAAAAGGAAGAATCACAATAATAGAATTTCAGAGCAAGAAGAAATCAGAAGTCAGATAGTTCTTGCTAATCATTTTATAGGAATTTAAATTCTAGCTGAGTTTTCATAATTTATCTAAAATCACAAACCAAAGTCTGTATCAAAGTCAATATCAGAATTTGAGTTTCCTGACTCCCAGCATTGAATTCCTTCAAGGCCTTACTTTTGAAGCATTTTACCAACTGTACAGACATAGTAATAGAAAGTTTGTTTAGAAAGTTCTTCAGTTTTGGAATCCATCAATTGAATGAAATCTCTAAATCAGAAATGGAAAAAAAATTAAAGTGTGTAAAATAAAAAGGTAGGTCCTTTGAGTTGGTGGAGCAATTGGAGGTATTAATGAAACCTCTTATATGGATGGTAAGTGAGTTTACTTTCAATCTGCTTTGGTGACCCTAACAGATACCATTTCTCTGCACTGACTGATTTTCAATGTCATTATTTTAATACCCTTCTAGATCACAGAGTCAGAGTTCATGGGAAGAAAAAAACATTTGGAGTTAGGCAATAGAAGAATAGCTGGTCAACTCATGCTTTATCATAATATAAGTAAATCACCTCCTTTACTCATAAAAATATATAAAAGACAGGGAATTGACAGAGATTATTTACTGTAGTTTAACTCCACTTCATATATGAAGAAACTGAGACATATACAGCAAGTCAGAGGTACATATAGACTTCATAGTATTTGTGGCTGACTACTCATCATAATTCACTTTACATATAGTTTAAATACTTGTATGGATATCATACTTTTTTTAGGAAGCATGTTACATTCATTTTTTTAAACAAGAAGGAGATCTTGTTGACTACGGGAGTTCTAAGACATGTTGACAGCCATCCTTAAGTAGCTCACAATTCCAAATGTCACTATATTTTATAGTGTGTCAGTTTGTTGATTATATCTCTTCCTTTTTCTGTAGTATAAAAGTCAATTCTGAGTTGATTTTAAGCACCTTAGTTGACAAGCCTAAAATCTAGTTAAATATGAAAATAAAACAAATAATGGAAAAGTGGTATTGAATTTTTACATTACATTTTTATTCACATTGTTATGTTTCTCCTAATGAGAACTGTATGTTAATATTCTAAAAATGAATATCTTCCTATCTGGACTTATAGTAAAAATAGAATATTAAATATTAAAAAAATTATTATTTCATGAAAACTCTCTTCAGTTTGGGTTGAGAAGCCATTTCTATTCTAATCCTTTTCTTATATTGTTAAGATTTGATGTCCCAAATACTCTTTCATATCTAAAATTTCTAGGTTTATTTTTACCTAGAAATATAATTCCTTTATGTTTTCAGCCAAAATTTTTTTTAAATCCTTCTATCTTAGAATCAATACTGTGTATTTGTTCCAAGGCGTAAGAGCAGTAAGGATTAGGTAATGGGGATTAAGTGACTTGCCCAGGAAATATCTGACACCAGATTTGTAAGCCAAGATTTTTAAAGAAACTTTCTAGCTTCTGCTTTAATTGTCTCAGAATGAAACATCTCTCTTTTAACATTTCCAAAATAATTATAATTGGAACATCTCAAATTGACAACCTTGTTTGACATCAGAAAAATCAGCAGTTTTTGTCCTTACCGAGCTCACATTTATGTGGTGATAATTGCTGAGACTGAATAAAGCGTGTGGCACCAGACTACAGTCATTCAACAAACATTTATTAACCACACTGTGTTCCAGGCACTATGCTAATCAATAAGGACATGAAAAGAATGGGAAATAGCAGAAAGATCGTAAAAGTAGATATAATAAGATTTGGTAACATATTGGACAGATAGAGTCAATGCAAGGAAAGAATGGAAGTAGGCTCAAGATTGTGAACCCAGGTCACTAGGAGAATGGCAGTGTCCTTGAGAGTATTAGGAAAATTGGGAAGAGGGAAGGCTTAATGGGATTGATAATAAGTTCTGCTTTCAGTCTATTGAGTTTGAAATTTCTACTTCAAGATGTCAGTGATGTGAAATTGGATCTCCAAAGATTAGGACTAGTTAGTTAAAGAGGTTTGGGAATCATTAGTAAAGAGGTTTTTAATTGAACCAATGGAAGATGATGAGACCAACAAATGAAGGAAAATAGAGGCAGAAAAGATCCCAGTACAAAGATCCTAGTACATATCCTTGGGGAATATCCACAGTTAGTTAATATGACCTGAATTAAGTATTCAAATGAGAGAAGAACCAGGAGTGAACAATATTGTGAACATTTAGAAAGAATTATCCTGGAGGTCATCAAAGACTCAAAGGTGTTTAAGAAAAATAAAGATTGAGAAAAGGTCCTTACCTTTGGAAATTAAGAAATCAGGACCAACTAGGTGGCTCAGCAGATGGAGATCCAGTCCTAGAAATGGGAAGTTCTGGCTGCATATCTAGTCCCAGACACTTCCTTGCTGTGTGACCTCAAGCAAGACACTTAACCCACATCAATTGATTCTAAGGCAGAAGGTAAGGGTTAAAAAAAAAATCATTGGTGACTTTGTAGAGAAGAATTGTCAGCTGGATGGTGTCAAACAGCAGAGGATTTAAAATCGAATAAAAGGAATGGGAGCTAAAACAATGATCATAAACAGTTTTCTCAGAGTCTAGCCAAGAAGGGGAAGAGAAATATAGGATAATAGCTAGCAGGGATACTAGGATCAAATGAGATACTTTTAAAGATAGTGACAATTTTATTGGAGGTTTCAGCTATAATCAGACCTGTGGATACTAGTTGGTTGCCAAGGCTCATTTAAGGTTTTCTGTTATGCTCTGGGTTTGGAAATAAAAACTAAAAGTGACCCTCAACCTGGCAACTTAGATACGTGTTTTCATGGAAATTTGTAAAAATCCAAACTCTTCATAGGGGTAGCTTTTCAGTAGGCCTTTAAAAAAAATGGAAGACTAGGAAAAATAGGGGAGGGAGGGATTTTTCAAAAGTGCCTGACCTTGAAAAGTGGCACTGGCAAAGAGGATAGATAAGTGTTTACAATCTTAGAAAAATCAATATAATGAATTATACTCTTTCAGGCTCAAGTTTTGTGATCTCCAGCCATCTGTAGCTCTGTTTCCCCCCTTATGATTTCATTATTATTCCTGCAATCCAAGATAGTCCTTGGCTTCTATTGACTGAAAGTAGGTACGTTGTTCTTAATGAAAGACCTAATCTGAACCCTTCAATCATTAAGAGGGGTAAATCAACCACATGAGTACTCTGAAACCACTTAATTTGGGGTCAAATTTTTTTTAAGAGTGAAGGAAACGGTATTTTGAAGGAGGCAAATAGCGACGTATTTGGATATGATTTGCTCCTGTAGACCTATCTTTCCACGCTTTTATGATGATGAGCACACATTGTTATGTTATTAATTTATAGGAAAATCATCAAAGTCTTCCTATGAAGATACATTCAGTATTTTTACTTCTTTATGAAATGTTAATTTCACTTACAACGATTTTCAAAAATAGCTTTTGTTTTATGTAAGATATTATTTCTATATAAATAGGAAAGTGTGAAATATGACATAGTATTGGCATATTATTATAAAATGTGTCTATCACATAAAAAGGGATTTATACAGCTAAGTTTCTCTTAAACTTATGAAGATAAATATAGCAATAACCCTTTCCTAAAGACAGTATTTAATTACTTAGTTGCTTCAACTGCCTATTGTAAGGATGGGGGATGGGACAAAAGGAGCCAGAAGAAGGCGGTTGGTGACAGTTACTGACAGTTGGGACCAGAGAGGATTCTGGGAGGCTCCAGAGGAGGAAGGAGGAGGAGCGGGGGAGTTCCAGCGGAGGTTCTCGGAGGGAGGAGGAGAGGTTCTGAGGAGGACATCCCAGCTCGGATCCAGTCCTGGAGGCGTTCTGAGGCTCTTTCTTTGGACACTGAAACCCTGATTCCCTGGTCAGAGGCATCCCATCGCTTCTCACCCAGCAAGACTTCAACCAACAAGTCAGCTAAGTTTTGGGACTCCATTTTGGGAGCATCTCTTAGGCTCCTTCTCCCATTACCCAACCTTGCTGAGAGACCCTTTTCAGTCAAAACTTACAATTATAGAAAAGGATAGAAACAGAAATTGAAGGAGAAGAGGTGAGGAGAGACACTTAGGAGCTGGAACCCCAAAGGTTCCCAGCCGAGTGATGGACCCCATAGAAATAGAGACGAGGGCACCCCAAATCCCTCTGCCCTTCACCTCTTTCCGCAATCCCTATATTGATATTAATAAAAGCCATTCATTAGTCAGATAGCGTTCTAGAGAGCCTGAGAGGCGAGGGGGAGGGGAATCACAGCTTGGTCTAGCTTCCTCCATCTTGGAGCCAGACCACCTGCTGTGAAGCTAACTGACTTCAGGGGAAGCTTGAGTGAACCCCGTCCTCATTCAGAATCGGAATGGGGTGCACAATACCTCATCTTTTAGGCAAGGCTCGCCCCCAACTCCTGTGGGGCCACACAACCATCCAGGTTACCCAGTTTCGGGGTGACACCCCCTCAAAGTCTCAGCACTGTATATTTGGCAGGAGGGGAGACCTAGACAAGAGTGTCACCTCATAGACTCTATCTCTTCCCTTTCTATCATAACACTGGTTACTGGCTCTCATTTATTATTACACTATGGACTATGTTAGCCTCACAGAAAGCATATTCATTTTTTTTTAGGCAACTTAAGAATTTTTATGTATTAGGTTAACAGAAAAATATGATTTTGAAACGAATGATAATTAGTTATCAATAATAATTCCCATTTATATAATAGATAAAAGTTTACAAAGTACTTTTCTTCTAATAACTCTGAGAAGTAGAGAGTGCAAGTAGAGTTATTTCTAAAATGAGAAAACTGTGGCAAAATTGGGACATTAATGCATTGCTGGTGGAGTTGTGAACTGATCCAACCATTCTGGCTGGCAATTTGGAACTATGCTCAAAGGACTATAAAAGAATGCCTGCCCTTTGATCCAGCCATACCATTGTTGGGTTTGTACCCCAAAGAGATCATAGATAAACAGACTTGTACAAAAATATTTATAGCTGTGCTTTTTGTGGTGGCAAAAAACTGGAAAATGAGGGTATGCCCTTCAATTGGGGAATGGCTGAACAAACTGTGGTATATGCTGGTGATGGAATACTATTGTGCTCAAAGGAATTATAAACTGGAGGAATTCCATGTGAACTGGAAAGACCTCCAGGAATTGATGCAGAGTGAAAGGAGCAGAGCCAGAAGAAAATTGTACACAGAGACCGATACACTGTGGTAAAATCAAATGTGATGGACTTCTGTACTGGCAGCAATGCAATGACTCAGGACAATTCTGAGGGATTTATGATAAAGAATGCTACCCACATTCAGAGGAAGAACTGCAGGAGTGGAAACTCAGAAGTAAAACAACTGCTTGAACACACGGGTTGATACGGACATGGTTGGGGATGTAGACACTAAATGATGTTATATTCAAGCTCTGAGAGTTGATTTGTCTCACCTTGATTGACAGAAGACAGTTGGAGACCTCAGAATGTTCTCATTTAGGAGAGGGAAAAGTCAGTTGGCCTGAGGATATAAATAGCCCTCACAGCCATCTGGGGGAGGTCTTTGGACTTGGGCTTGGACCTGGGAGCTTGGATCTTTGAACATTGCTCTGAATCTCCCTAGATATTTAGGCATTTGATCATCATTAGCTATTTAGGTATCTGGGCCCTGGAGGAGGGAAGGAGAAGAAGCAGAGGGAGGTGAAGGGTAGATACTTCCTAAAGGCTGTGCAAGCTGACATCACAAACTGAGAGCAAGGAAGCTGAGAGAAATCACATTATCTGTACCAACTGAGCACTTTGCCCTCCCTGGTTTGGCAGTGGCCAAGCTGAACCAGAAGAATGTGAAACCACTAGTTCCAGCTTACTGAAACAACAGCCTACAGTCCTGAGGGATTATTGATCATAGTTATTAGTGACAGGGTCTCCTATCCCCAATCTGTTCCTGGTTATTCCTTTCCCTATTTAACATCAATAGATAAAGTTTTATTTAAGTACCTTCCTGAGAGGTCATTATATCACGGCCCTTGGGGAGGGAGCAACGCAGTCAGATGAAAACGTTATCCAACAAATCCGGCCTCAGACACTTCCCAGCTATGTGACCCTGGACAAGTCACTTGACTCCCATTGCCTATCCTTACCACTCTTCCACCTATAAGTCAATACACAGAAGTTAAGGGTTTAAAATAAAAAAAATTAAAAAAAAAACATTATCCAAGGCTAATAGAGCCCAATATTAATAATCAATCCAACCCCAGGTGGGACCTGAAAGGATTACTCATCCACTTGACCATTAAGGGTTCTGCCTGGGCACTGTTATAAAGAATAGGGCAATTATAACATCCACCTGGGTGACAGGGCTCTGGTGTCCCTTGCACTAGCTATCTAGGGGAAATACAGAGGCATAGCTTCCCAACCAATATCCCCTAGAAGCAGTAGCATCTTAAGAGCCCTTACTATCTACTACCACTATTTATTTACTAAAACTTTTTTATAACAATGACTACACCAATACAACTATCAATAATATGTAAATAAGTCTTGACTGATCACACGTGTTAAAACCAGTGGAAATGTACGTTGGATATGGGGAAGGGCTGAAGGGGGGGTGAAGGGGAAAGTAAAAACAAGAATCATGTAACCATGGAAAATTTTTCTAAAAAATTAAAATATTTAAATCTAAATAAAAATAAAATAAAATAAAATGAGAAAGCTGAGGTTTATAAAGGTTAAATGATTTTTTTACCCATACTGAAAAAGTGTCACAGCCAAGCCCTTAACATGGGTCATCATGACAGATTTTCAGCTAGATAAGTATTCAGAAATTCTTTAAGTCTAACTTCATTGTTGAATAGATGAGAAAGTTGAGGCCCAAGAAGGTTTAAACTTTCCCAAGATCACATAAACATCCAGGATTTGGACCCAAGTCTACTGACTCTAAATACAGAGCTCTTTCCACTGCACAAATTCAACTGACTATAAGCTCAGTATTCCTTTTTTTTTTTTTTAACTAAATTAAATTTCCCCCAATTATAAGTAAAAATAGTTTCCAATGGGGCAGTGGATTGAGAGTCAGGCCTAGAGATGGGAGGTCCTAGGTTCAAATCTGGCCTCAGACACTTCCCAGCTGTGTGACCCTGGGCAAGTCACTTGACCCCCATTGCCCACCCTTACCACTCTTCCACCAAGGAACCAATACACAGAAGTTAAGGGTTTAAAAAATTTAAAAAATAATAATTTCCAACATTTTAAAAAGAATTTTGATTCTTGAATTCTCCTCCTTCCTCCCTCTGAGATGGTAAATCTGATACAGGTTTTACATGTGGAATCATGTAAAACATTTCCCCACATTAATCCTTTTGTGGAAAGAAACTTGAATTTAAAAAAAAATTAATAAAGCAAAAAAGTTTCTTTGGTCTGGATTCAGTTCTTTCTCTGGAAAAAAGATGGCATTTTTTATCATGAGTCCTTTGGGATTGTTTTGGATCATTGTATTGCTGAGAATAGCTAAGCTATTTGTAGTTGTTCATTGTACAATATTGTTGTCACTGTGTATAATGATTTCCTAGTTCTGCTTAGCTCACTCTGCATCAGTTTGTGTAAGTTTTTCCAGGTTTTTCTGAGCTCCTCTTGCTGATCATTTCTTATGGTATAATAGTGTTAGGGTTCAAAATGGGTGGCCTCCAGAGGAACACACGAGACAATGCAATCAAGGCAGGAGAAAGCTTTATTGCCAGTGCGCGCTGGGGGAACTCAGCAAGAGAGTCCCGAGTGGTGCATTCAGAAGAGGAAATATATATGTTTATAGGATATAGGTGCCTTTGTCTTAGGGTTAGCTAATAGCTAGACAGAGGGAGTAGGGATGCTTCCAGGTGCCACAGGATATGATTCTTTTTTTTTTAAAAACCCTAATATCTTTTTATATATATCCTTCTGTATTAATTTTTTTTTTTATTTGTTATAGGGCAATGGGGGTTAAGTGACTTGCCCAGGGTCACATAGCTGGGAAGTGTCTGAGGCCGGATTTGAACCTAGGACCTCCTGTCTCTAGGCCTGGCTCTCAATCCACTGAGCCATCCAGCTGCCCCCCCTTTTTTTTATTTTTATTTTCATTTTTTTTAACCCTTAACTTCTGTATATTGACTTATAGGTGGAAGAGTGGTAAGGGTAGGCAATGGGGGTCAAGTGACTTGCCCAGGGTCACACAACTGGGAAGTGTCTGAGGCCGGATTTGAACCTAGGACCTCCCGTCTCTAGGCCTGGCTCTCAATCCACTGAGCTACCCAGCTGCCCCCACACGATATGATTCTTAATCTTCAAGGCTGTTCCATCTAGGGGAGGAGTTGTGGCCCTGGGGCTGTCAGCCAGAGCTACCTGCCCTGCTTGAGCCAGGCATGACGTTATCCAAACCCACCCCCCCCCCTACTTAATTGCCAAGTTTAGCTTTTTGGCTATAATATTCTTATAAGCTATAATATTTGTGTAAATAGAATTAGCTCGATCCCATTAATAGTCAAAAATCTACTCAACCCAGGCGTGCTAATGATGTCACCCTAACCTCCCTTAGTGGGGAGGGGAGACGAGTTACCCACACGTGACAATAAGTAACAAATCAAGAATAAGGGACTGCCCTTTGGGCAGTCCAAATCAATGTAGAAACTGCCATTTGTCTATTTGAATTAGAGGTGGACCACAGGAAGTGATGAAAGACACTATCTCTTTAAGTAAGTGAGTGAACTTCCTGTGGGGGCAGTTGCCTTCTCGAACTGGAAGAAGCAGCATCTCCTGAGACCACAGACAGCTTACGCTCTATATTGTCATGTGGGTAAGTTAGGCTGACTTCCTTGGCCTTGCTGGGCCAATTCTAAACTCTGCCTATCTGGCTGTTGGGCCTTGTGGCTTACAGCTTCATTATTAAGCTTTGTAACCTTCTTCTCTCTCCGTCCAGGCCTTTGGCCTGGACTAGCCTCTCCTTTTCTCTTTATTCCTACTTTTACCTACCAATTGTAAATAAACTCTTCAACCTGATGCTGACTTGGGTCTGATTTAATTACGGAATCAACCTAAATTGTTGATTCCTGGCGACCACATATTTTTAATATATATCTATAAATACCTAAATTTTCCCTCTTACATATTTCTATAAGCTATAATATTTCTATAAGCTTTTTTAGCTATAACAATAGTATCCCATATACTATTAATTATTCAGTGTTTTAAGATAAATTGATCTGATGTGTAAGATTAGTTATTTGGGAGGTTTAGCAAGCAGGGCTGGAGAATTCTAAATGGAATTAAGGGAAGAAAACTGTTTGCCCTTGAGGACTCTGGTCAAGCTGGAAAGGGAGAGGTTGTGGATGCCTTTACCTGCCCAGTGAGGAGCCCAAGGAGTGTGGGATACCACTGAGAAGGAGATTCTGCAAGGAAACATTGTGACCTAGGTTGAGGATAGGACTGGATTATCTGTTGGTTAATCTACCTTACTCCCTGGAGTCTGTTTTGGATTGACTGGCTGCTTTTGAACTTGTTCCTGTTACATCTGTGACCAGCTTGGAGCATCTCTGAACCTGTACTGTAAGAACCCCTCTCCAGCCCCTCTTTTTGAGACACCAGCTTAGTTATTAGATATCTAGTTAGTTAAACTATTGGGCTATTCTTTAGAATAGAAATACCCCTCTCCCTCAGTCATTACCATTAAACACAATTTTGTTAGCACTTCCTGTCTCCTCTTATTTATAAGAATTGGTTTTTCACTGGTTGGCAGTTTTTCAGTTACAAGTGAACTGACATTCCTGAAACTCACATCCCCATTTGGTTTACCTGTGTTCCCCTGTCTGTCCTTCCCTTGGGAGGAGTGAGTGTGTCCTCAGTTTATTATTAATTCCCCATTCCCACTATCACCTTTTTTTCATCAGCTATTCCCCAAATGATGGGTGTCCCCTCACTTTCCAATTCTTTGCCCTAACTAAAAGAGCTGATTTAAATATTTTTGTACATATAGATCCTTCTTTTTGTTTTTTATCTCTTTGGGATGCAAACCTAGTAATGGTATTACCATTACTAATTACCAATACCATTACTAGGTTTGTATCCCAAAGAGATAAAGGGTACCCAAAGGGTATTCACTATTTTATAATCCTTTGCACACAGGTATAAATTGCTCTCCAGAATGATTGAATCAGTTCACAACTCCCCCCAACAGGACATTAGTATCTCAATTTTCCCTCATCTCCTCCAAGTTTTGTCACTTTCCTTTTTTCATAATAGCTAAGCTGAAGGTGTGAATTATCATCATCAGAGTTGTGTTCATTTGAGCCTCTCCAAATAATAGTGACTGAGTATTTTTTCATGTGACTATATAGTGCTTTAATTACTTTGTCTGAGAACTAACTGCCTGTTCATCCTTTGATCATTTATCTTTTGGGGAACGACTCATATTCTTACACACTTGACTCATTTCTCTATATATTTGAGGAATGAGGACTTTATTAGTCTTATAAAAAATCTTTGCACCATCCAACCTATATCCCCCTTGTTTATCCTTTTCTCTTTCTTTTAATTCTGTCCATCTTCAAAAAGTGTTTAATTTCTGATCATGACATCCCCTAATTCATCCTCTTTTCTATCTTCCCCCCACCCTTTGCTTATTTCTTTTCCTTATTACTTTCCTATATGGTAAGATAGAATTCTATACCCAATTGATTGTGAACATTCTTCCTTTTTTGAGCCAATTCTGATGAGAATAAGGTTTAAGTATTCTCCTTCCCACTTCCCCATATTTCCCTCCATTGCAAAAGTTCTTTCATGCCTTTTTGGAAGATAATTTACCCCCATTCTATTTATCACTTTCCCACCTTTTCCCAATATATTCTGTTTTCTCACCCCGTAATTTTGTTTTTTTTTTTTAGATATCATCCCATCATATTCAATTGACACCCTTGCCCTCTATCTTTGTATGCTGCTTCAAACTACCATAATAATGATAAGTTCTGTAAGGATTAAAAATGTTTGACTAAATTTATGAGTTAAAGAGAATTATTGTGGTTGTCATTTATAAAAATTAACTCTTAAGTCACAAGGCTGTAGTAGCTTTAGTAGCTTTATTACAGCAAGGTAGAGATAGTAAAGGGGGAAATGTAGGAAAGGGGATAGGGGAATTGTCTAGCTTGTCACTCTAAGTCTGCTCTGAAGAAATCTAGCTCACTCCCCAATAAAGTTCCAATCTTAGGCCAGAAGAGTTAGAGTCTCAGCCTCCAGGTTCAAATCTCCAAAGCAGAAGTCCTCCGTCAGGAAGAGCCACCAAGGCAGCAGAAGTGAATTAAAATGCCCTTAACTGGTTTATATAAGCAGTTTTCTCCACATCACTTCCTGTCTCTCTGGTTTCTTCTTCCTTTCACTGTGGGCTGGTCTATCATATCTCAGGAACCAATCAAAGTCTCTCAATTTGCCTACCACTGCCCAGAGGCGGGCAGTACTTATGGTCTTTTAGGACTAAGTGTTAAGGACTAAGTCAGTGTGAACTTTCTTGGTTAGTGATTTACTAAGTGTCAAGTAAGATTGATTAACTTAAAATAGACAAAGGGAATAAAAAATTCCCTTTCATAGTTCCTAGGAGTTAGAAGAATCATCTTTCCCTGTAGGCATGTAAACAGTTTACTCTTATTAAGTGTCTTTTTTATTTCTCTCTCCTAATTGACTTTTTATGCTTCCCAGAGATCTGGTCTTTAAACCAGATTTTCAATTCAGCTCTGGTCTTTTCATCAGGAATGTTTGAAAGGCCTCTATTTCATTGAATACTTATTTTTTCACTCTTAAGGCTTATGCTCAGTTTTGCTGGGTGAATGATTCTTGGTTGAAATTCTTAGCTCCTTTGCCTTCTGGAATATCACATTCCAGGCCCTCTATACCTTTAATGTAGAAGCCACTAAATCTTGTGTTATCCTGAGTGTGGCTCCATAATATTTGTATGATTTCTTTTTGGCTGCTTGCAGTATTTTCTCCTTGACCTGGGAGTTCTGGAATTTGGTTATAATATTTCTGGGAGTTATCCTTTTTTGGCTGTCTTTCAGGAGGTTATGGGAGGATTCTTTCAATTTCTATTCTACCCTTTTATTCTAGATTATCAGAGCAGTTTTCTTTGATAATTTCTTAAAAGATGATGTCTAAGGTTTTTTTTTCATTATGGATTTCAGGTAGTCCAATAATTCTTAGATTATCTCTCTTGGATTTATTTTCTAGGTCAGTTGTTTTTCCAATGAGATATTTCACATTTTCTTCTATTTTTTTCTTTCAACTTTGATTGTTTCTTGATGTCTCATAGAGTCATTAGCTTCCACTTTTCCTATTCTAATTTTTAAGTAATGGTTTTCTTGAGTGAGCTTTTGTGCCTCTTTTTCATTTGACCAATTCTGCCTTTTGAGAGTTCTCTTCATTTAATTTTTGTGCCCCATTTACACATTGGCATATTCTACTTTTTAAAGTATTATTTTCTTCAGTATTTTTTGTTCCTCCTTTACCAAAATGTCGAGTATTTTTTTCATGATTTTCCTGTTTCACTTATTTCCTTTCTCAGTTTTTTTCTACTTGTTTGATTTTTAAAATCCTTTATGAGTTCCTTCATTAATTCTTTTTGGAGCTTGAGAGCAATTCCTTCTTTTCTTGGAGGCTTTGAATGCAGCAATATTGAATTTCTTGTCTTCTTCGGAGTTTTTGTTTTGATCTTCCCTGTCATCAAAGATGAAAACATCCTTAAGTTTTCAGTCCTTCCAAGGAGATATGCTCTAAGTAGAGGTGTGTTTAATAAGTTCCTGGGTTTGTACTTTTATGGTGAGCAACCATAAACAATTTTTTCTACCTTGAAACTGTGACCAGGGTCTCCTACTCCTCTGAGGCCATAAACACTAGTGCCTTCTGGTGCTTTTTCTCACCTTGAGATCAACAGTGAAGACAAGAGTCTTGTACCCAGTATAAGGGATGCTTGTAATCTCCTTCTGAGCTGTCATCTGACCCCATCCTCACCCCCTTAACCATTTGTGGTTGAGGTCTTAGGAAGCCTTTGCTACAGATTTAACCACCTCCAATGCCTTTTGCACTGTACCTCCACCAATACAATAGATCTTTTGTGCCAACCTTATAAGTTGTTTTGGGATGAAAAAAAATTTTGGAGGTGGGTTATGCTGCTCTAGAATTCTCTAGGGACATTATATCATAGTTGGTTGGAGAGTAATTTGGTAGAAATAAAGTGAATCTATGTATCTTCTCTGCCATCTTGGCTCTATTCTCCCTACCCTACCTCCAGTATTCTTTAAACTATATTCCTCTAGATCTTAATATATTTTTTCTTGTATATGTATAATATAATATAGCATAACATAATATTTGATATGTGATGACATAATATGAAATGGTATGATACAGTTTGGTGATATAATGAATAAAATATAATATAAAATATAATCTAAGAATCAGACTGTGTTGCCTAATGGGTAGACAACTAGCCTGTCATTTAGGAAAATCTCACCTCTGCTATCCTGACTATGTGAGCCTGAGTAATTCATTTATTCTCCTACTGCTTGTAAGTAACTCTCAGACTATAAATTGTAGAGCTAGTACTAGTCTATTTTAGTAGAGAAAATTTCCTTCCTGGGTATTTTCTCACAGGTCAATTTTTTAAAAGAATAGACACAAAGTGGAAGAGAACAGATGGAATTGAGTTTAAAAGTCAAGAATTGGTAAAGGAAGAAGATATCTTTTGGAAGCATCAAGGTGAGAACTTAGGGGATGTGTATGGAGTGGAGGAGTTAAAGTGAGTTGTGCTGAGCAACAGAACAGTGTGATTTCTCTAACCACTCCCCTCCTCAGATCCAGGGAGTATTTTAGACAACTTGAATTAGAATTAGGAACCTTTTTAAAGGGAGGGAGTTAGGGAGGTATTTTCTATTAAGATAAGTTTCTATTTTATAGGCCTTTTCTACTTGACTTTTTCCTTTATATGTAAAAGTTTCCCAGTCCCATTTTTTATGTATGCTCTATTCTCCTTTCACAGTATCATTTGGGCTTTGAAAAATGCTTCATTAAACTAAAGATGCTCTCCCAGGTATTATGTTTTAAAAGACTAACTCTCATCTCAATGCTCCTTACACTTGAAATTTCTTTTTGGCTTTGACCTGTCCAAATTCAGGCCACAGACTTTCTCCTAAGCCAGACCAATCAAATAAGGCTAGGACTGCCAATTATATACTAAAGTACTTATCAAGGAGATCCAGGTACGTTGCCATGGAGAAGAAACATTTCAGGACATTGTGTGATTTATGAAATGGACATTTTATTTTATATGTGTAGAACTGAATTTTAGCAAATTGCTTAATACTATGTGATTTTGTGGGAGGGTGGCTTTTTCCCCCTTCTCAAAAAAAGAAAAGAAAATCTGTATTACTGAGGTATTGACAATAAGATGGTAGGGGCAGCTTGTACTAGTTTGAGTGGAAAGGACTCCTAATTAAAGAATAATTTTTCGTAGTTTATCTAGATTATCATTGTAAATGTAAATCATGGCAAAATGGAAAAACAACACAGTTCTTTGCCTCAAATAGCTTATAGAAGAATATCATAATTCCCAAAGAATTGTAAACTCACAGATTCTTAGATCAAGAATTAGAAAGGACCTTAAAGTTGATGTAGCTGAGCCACTCCATTACATAGATAAAGAAACTGAGTCCTGGAGAGGTTATGTAATTTGCCCCAAATTACTATAGTGTCAGAGGTGGTACTTGTATCTGATCTTCTGACCCTTTAAGCCAAGTTACTTGTTAGCAGCTACCTTTTAAATAAAAAATTACTTTTTTTAGAGAAGTGACATTTCCAAATCATTGATTTCTCAACATTAAATGCAGATTAATTTTTAAAAATATAAAGCAAACACATCCAGTGTTGTTAAAATCATCTTATAGAATAGAAAGAAAGCTCAGATAGATACGATCAATACAGATGATAAGTAATTAATGGCATACAAAGCTCTATTTCTCAAACCCTGTTAAGATGAACAGCCAAAGTATTATTGTTCACATTTTGTGAATGGAGAAACAAAAACTCAGAGGGTTACTTTTCTAGAGCCAAATAGCCAGTGTAAGTGGCAAGAATAGAACTCAAACCAAGTTTCCTGGATTCCTAGTTCAAGATTCCTCTTTGATTCTAAGCAACCTGACCAGGAATCTCTCAGTTTACTGATGAGAGGTAAACAACCTGGCCTAAAGGAAGTAGAGATAGGATGGAATGGTGCCAGGTGATGAGCAGGAAAGAGATAAATGCAAGTAATGGGCTATTTGATAGTTTGCACAGTTCAAAATTAACAATGCAAATAATACCCTGATAGGAAATTGCATTGAGGAACTGTCTAATGGAAATCAAATTCTCAGCCATGCCTCATTTATTTGTCTTTGGTTTTGTTTCCCTCCCCTCCCAACCTTACCCCATTAGCTTCTGATGCTCTTTGTAGAAGTTTATGCCAAAATCACTGATCAACACTTTGCTGGTTATCTACATAGTGATAAACCATTGCTTATGCTGTTTTTTCTTAATGGTGGAATGGTTATGCACCATGAAATCATTTCAAACCATTGAGTTCTGTCATAACAAGGGACAATTTCAAGGCTAAGCATCTCTCCTTCCATCCCCCCAACCTCATCTCATTTTGGGTTTGGGTTAAAAGATAAAATTTCTCCCTCAAATAGTAGGTTCTTAACCTGGGGTATGTCAATTGTGTTTTTATTTTGATAACTGCATCTGATAAAATTGTTTTTTCCCATAAACTTCTGTATTTTATTCTACACATTTAAAATAATTTCTTTTTTGAGAAGTGGTCCACATTCTTCACCAGTCTGTCAAAGGAGTCCAACACACACACACACACACACACACACACACACACACACACACACACACACAATCTCTATCCTAGACATTTTTAAAGCCTTATCTTCTATTTAATATCCTCCATTGCTGCTTTGTGTTGAAAGAAGCATCCTATGCAATTATATGAGAAAAATAACATTTTCATTCCCCAAAAATACAATAAAAACATTGCCATTGTACTTTGTATTGCTTTCAGTGATGCCAAAAAAATTTCCAGCACATTAAAAAAAGTGAAAAAATAGCAAGAACCGAAATATATTTTGGTGATGTTGTATGATTAAGGATCCTGGAACTGAAGAATCTTTTATGAATAAAAGGAAGATAGGGAGGAGGAAAAGTAGGAAGGAAGGAAGAAAGGGAGGGAGGGAGGGAGGAAGAAAGAAAGGAAGGATATATTAAGTACCTACAACATGTCAGGTACTGTGCTAAGGAATTTACAAGTTTTATCTCATTTGATATTCCCAACAGTGCTCTCAAATAGATGTTATTATCATTCAATTGTTGAAGAAACTGAGGCAAATAAATGGTGAGTGACTTGTCCAGGATTAAATACCTAGCAAATGTCTGAGACCAGATTGTCTCTTTGTACAATATTCTATCCACTGCATTGCCTACCTTGCATTTGGGCAAGGTATTGGAGGCTGAAGATACAAAGACAATGAAAAAAATAGTTCTAGACATCAAATAGCTTATAAAAGAATATCACAATCACTAAAGAATCATAAAATCACAGAATCTTAGATCTTAACCAAAATTGGACCTTAGGGTTTATCTAGTCAAGCCACTTCATTTTGCAAATAAAGGAATTGAATCTCAAGGAGGTTACATAATTTGCTCAAAATTACAGTATCAGAGATAGCATTTTAACCCGATCTTCTGAGTCTAAAGAAACTGGACCATTCATCAATGTTGAATATGAGCTAGTGAACTGTGAAGAGATGCCTATTGTCCTGCAGCATATTTCTAACACTGACTTACATGCAAGAAATGGTACAGAGTATCCCACTGAAGAAACATGATCAGAATAAGAGGTAGGGCAGTCACGAAACTGGAGGGAAAGAGAACAGGTGGTAGTCCAAGTGCCAAGCACAGTAATGCCCATAAAATAAAAGTATTCTTAGATAAGAGCCTCTACCAACTAGTGTAGGTCCTCATGGGGCACCCTGTGGGAATATATGAACAAGAATTGCACAGGATGAGAAGCTGTGGCTAGGTTGTAATTCTCACTGATGGTGAGAGGGAATATCCACATTTTTGAGAATATGAATCCATCTGGTAAAATTGAACCATCAGTGATTTTGGAATGAAAGAACATGGATTTCAATCTTTCCTCAGATGCTATGTAAACCTGGTCAGAATGTAACCATCTCCCTGAGCCTTTGTTTCCTCATTTGTAAGATCAAGTCATTGGATAAGATGATCTTTCAGGTCCCCTCTTCCCCTAGAATATGTAGAACTGACTTTGGGGTTCAGTTTCATGTAGTTTAGATAATGAAATTCTCAGTTTTGTTAGTGAAAAAGTCTGAGGTAAGACTCAACTTAAGAAGGAAGGAATCTGTGATATATTTACATTCCTTCTTTTGTCTTCATGAATTATGCAGATAATTAATGTGTCTGAGTCATCACCCAAAGGTGGAAATAAGCTTTCTTTTCAAAGGTTTCTGAGGAGTGGCATATCACTTCTTTGCAAACAGTCTCATTTTGAAATCAGAATAATTCAGACTTACAAAATGTGGTTCTGTGACCCCTTCCTCTCTACACTAAGTGATTTGAAATATGATAAAAGGCTAAGAGACAGAAGAATGCTGGACATGTGGTTATAAAGGACAGGACTGGATACATCCTGAAAAGGAATGCAGAAAGGAGATACTGTCATGAAAATGAAGGTCTGTAGCTAGATGCTCTGGTGATCTCTTTATTTTTACATTTTCCTAGCCTTATGTACCAGTTGAAAGAGAAGCAGAGACAGAGAAATACCATTATTTCTATTATACAAGTAGTCAATTTAGCTTTTAATTTGGTGTGTGATTTTATAATAACTTTTATCCTCAAGAAAGATAAAACCTATTCTTCTATTACGTCATTTATGGCTATCTGGCAGAGTTGGTAGGAAAGAAAGTTTAGGCTCTTTTAATTAGTATAGAAGCAGCACTGCCATAAAAGAAATGCTCATCTCATTCTGCTTTTTTTTCCTCTGTTTTGTTTTGCTGGTGTTATTTACCCTTCTAGACCATTTGTTCCCCCTTAAAATTACACATTAAAAATGATAATGTCAATTTTCGGGGTTCTTCTGAAGGCCTACAGAATTCAACTCAAAATGATGCTGAACATGACTCCTTTCAACTATTTGGGTTTCAGGTATTTGACATAAGGAACAAAATAGTCCAGGGGTCCATAGAGTTTTCCTTTTTCCATCTGGCTACAGACTTTTATTAAATATTTGCTATGTTGCAGGCTCTGTGCTAGGTGCTGAGGGCCAAAAAGAAGGGAAAAACATATACAGTCCTCAAGGAGCTCACATTCCAATCAATGAGATAACATGTATAAAATTGTGCCTTTTAGATACTTGCCTCTCTGATCTAATCATTAACATACAAGATAAATAAATTTGATTTGAATTTGGCTTACAGAGTTCAGTTTCTTCAGTGTTAATCAACTCACTCTTCTTTTTGGTCAGATTTTTTTAATGTTATTCTAAATGTGCTATTAACATTAGTTTAATTTGGTGCATGTCCTAAAAAGAGACAATATAGAGATGTCTTCAGGATATCAGGAACCAACTCCTCCATAGCCAATGATCCAAAAGTAACCAGGTAGGGAGAGATGTCTGCAAACTGTCCACCAGAACTCAGGCCTCTTCCCTACCCAGAGTTGACTTGCAGGTTGATGTCTTCAGTCCTTACAACCTTCACCAATCTCCAAGATCCCAGGTCAAATAGGAACTGCTGATTGCACATCTGCTCCAAACCCCTCACAAAACAGCAATGTCTGTTGCTTAGCTCTTTCCTCCCTACCCCCTGCATTCTATTCAGAATGTCCATGACTTCCAGCCAAGGCTTTCCCTAATCTACTTGCAAAAATCTGCCTTTATACCTTTAAAGCCTATACCTATTACAACCATTAGTTTAATTTGGTGCATGTCCTAAAAAGAGACAATAGTAAGTTAATTAAGGGTCAAAGCCTTTTTATGAGTCAAGAACTTTTAGAAAAATGAGGATGAACTTGTAGAAAATTTAGAAAAATAAGAATGCATTGAATTTTTCGATCCATACTTCTGATTCCTATCATTAATTAAGTCTATCTACCAATATAGATGGACTTCTCTTTTACCACTATTTTCTTAGAAAGTTGCCTGGGACTGAGAGGGAACAACCCTGGGGATATTTTTCAGAGTTTCAGTTTGAACTCAGTTATTCTTGGTAGGCCAAGCTCTCTTTCACTGCACTACTGAGGCTTCTCTATAGAATCATGGAGGACGGGTAGAAGGAAGGGGAAAAGAATTCTTTAATGTTTTTATTAAAGCATTTTAGATCAATATAAATTCTTTTTCAGGAGCGATAACCCTACTGGCCCCCAAAAGAAGAGGTTCTTTGATGTGCTTTTTTTTTTTTCTCCAGCTGTAGTGATGGATTTGAGTTGATCTCTCCACACTCTCACTGTTCTCCACTGTGATCTTCAGCCAGAGTTTGCAAGACTGTAAGGCGGCCTTTGTGGAAAAGAGCAAAGTTAACTAACCTGAAGGGAATTTGAACTTGTGACCTTGGTGTCATTATATTGGTCTATAAAAAACTGAGCTTAGGACATTAGAAAACTCATTTATAATAGCTCCCCCTTCCTGGTCCCCAAGTGAAGCGCTACCAGGAATGTGAGTTCCTCTAAATAATGCAATTAGATTAGAAAATGAAATTTTTCTATTCTCAGGTCAGCCTTTTTCTGAGTTAACACTGGCTTCTGGTTTCCTGTATCTGATTTGTAAATGTCCAGGAAGTAGAACCTGAAGTGTAATCTATGCAACAACTACTAGAGAAGAAAACAATTTTGAAAGACTTTAAGATCTCTTGTCACTACGATGACCAATGACAACTTCAAGTGACTGATGATGAAGTGGGCTTACAACTTCTTGACAGAGAGAATGTAGGTACAGATTGGAATACAAGTTCAAGCATGACCAAATAGTAAATTTGTTTTGCTTGACTGAACTTACTTGTTACAAAATAGGGCTTTTATGGAAGAGGAGGAATTTGAGATGGTATAAAAATAGGGAGGTAATAGAGAAGAAATAAAAAAGGAAAGAGAGCAAAGTGTCAATGAATCATGTTAAAATGCACAAAGGAGAGCAGAAGGAAATTTAAAACAAGCAGGCAATGTTGGTCCTATCATGTTGAATTGAATCTGTACTTTAGAAAATCTCTACATCATACAAAGACTCACAATTTCATATACAATTGCCTTTTTCTCTTGTCTGGGATGTTGTTACTTATTCATGTTTCAAGTTCATAATTTTCACACAATAGAACTTGAAAAATTATTCAGGACGTGGATCCATTTTTCAATGGGGGACAGTAGGAAACCTTGGTTGGGGGTTCTTTATGAAACAACTTTCAGGCTTAGTTTGTATGCCAATGTACAAATGCCACGAAGATTTACAGCATTCTTTGTGGTCATTCTGTCCAAAAATAAATTTAATCTATATTACCCATATGATGGAGACAGTAGCCTTGCTCTAGTTAATGTTTTGTTTTGTTAACGTTTGTTGCTTCCATTCCTCACTCAGCGTTGAGTGTGTGAGAACCGTATTCGATTGTAGCCTGTGAGTTTTAATGGGTTGTGAGGGTTTTTGTTGCGTTTGCCTTATTTTGGGTCAGTCCCTAATAGTGTGAATGACAACTTCAGATACGCAAATGTGGACGGTTACACTTTGTTCACAAGTGATTTCAAATAATTGGGCATCAAGTTCTTTCAAGAAAATATTGTACGACTCTATCCCAGCCTTAGCTATTTTGCTAACATGGAAACATTTGTTGTAAAAATGTGTCCTTGTCTTTTCGATTGAGATTAAAGAGTTTTTCTTTTCTAACACGCCTAAGATTGAAGTGAAAAAATTCAGAGTTGCCTGGGTGTAGAAGGAAATGATCTCCTTTCCAAGTAATCTTGTCTACAGCTTCTTAATGGCAGTACAATAAGCTTAATGTAGTCCTGAGCTGAAGCTGTGACAGAAATAATGCATGTCAGGGAGTGGGCTGACAGTATTAGACAATCCTCTTGGCTGCTAATGAAGGGGAAAAGGAAGAAGAAAACTGAAAAGTAAGGGAAATGGTGCACTCTGGAGGTAAATATGGAAACCTCTTGAATACATCTCCTCCCCACTCACCCAGCCTCTACCTGAGTTCCAGTGAGCATCATTTCTGTTGCAAACATCTCCTGTTTGGCCTTGGCTTGCAGTCTCAGTGCCTCCTCTCCAAACCCTCCTCTAATCCAAATTGTTACTTCTAAAACAGATCCGACCAGGTCATACAGAAATATTCTTTGGCTCCCTGTTGCCACTAGGATAAAAATACAATTTTCATTCTATCATTTAAAATGCTTCACCATCCTAAAGTTCTTCACTTATCTTTCCAGGCTTATGTCATGTTTTTTTTTCCTTTCATACAATTATCAATTTTAATCAAACTAATCTACTTCTCATATGTGAAATTTCATGCCTTTGCCCAGGAAGTCAGTTCCGGTTCCTTCTCACCTCTGTCTTGTAAAAAGCCAATTTTTCTTCAAAATGAAACTCTGCTACAAAGTCCTACAGGGTGCTTCCGCTGAGCCCACCCCCTGCTATAATTACTTGGCATATTGGCATATACTTTATAATGACTTATAAGCACATGTGTAGTCAGGTAGGTTGCCTAGTGGGTAGAAAGCCAGAATGGCAGTTGGGAAGACTGGAATTCAAATCTGGTCTCAGATACTTCCTAGCTGTGTGACTGTGGTCAAGTCACTCAACCACAATTACCCTCATCCTTGCCACTCTTCTGTCTGAGAATTGATACTAAGACAGAAGATAAAGGTTTAAAAAAAAAAGGTAAAGCTGGCTCTATGCACATGAAGAAATGAAGCTGATTTCTTTTGGATTGCCTTGAAAATTCAGCATCTTTAATGTATGCCCCAAATAATCTCTGCTCTGAGAATTCAAGTATCTTCTCTTAAATACAGTGAAACCCACTTATGTGATTTGAAAATTCTGCCTTTAAAAACACTTCAGCTTTTTCAGATTATTTCAGTGACCAAACTTATTACCCAATCTAAAGTATGTAGAGAAGGCTCTCAGGGATTCAGCGGGAGAGCGGAAAGAGGTCATCTTCCCATTCAGCCACGTCAGGAAAGCACTTGGGATTGCCAGGAGAACTTACCTGGTCCTGTGTTAGTGTGCCAGCAAGAGTCAACACCAGCAGAGCAAGTGTATTAAAAACCAAAGGCCCCTTAGCATTATTGTTTACTGTAAAGTAGAAAGTTTTTAAAACCTTAGTGATGGGAATCAAAGAACAAATCTCAGAACACTGATGCAGTACGATTTAATGAAACGTGTATATTCAGAGCATCTGCTTTCTGTGTAGAAGGCACTTTGCTACAGACACAAAGACAAAACACACAAAAAAAGACAATTCCTGGCTGCTCACAGTTTTCACCATATTCTGCTACATACACAAAGGAATATGCAACGGGATAAAATGTGATCATGCCAAAGTAGAAATCCAAAGAAATGTTCTAAGAAAATATGAGAAATGAGAGATCACTTATAGCAGTATTTATTGGAGCTGAGTTGTCTTGAAAGAGAAGAAAAATTTCAGCAAGCTTAGCTTAAGAATGCATGCATTCCGGGGCAGCTGGGTGGCTGGTTGTCCTAAGTTCAAATATGACCTCAGATACTTCTTAGCTGTGTGGCCCTGGGCAAGTCACTTAACCCCCACTGCCTAGCCTTTACCACTCTTCTGCCTTGGAACCATTACTTATTATTATTGATTCTAAGACAGGAGGTAAGGGTTTTAAATTTAAAAATAAATGGGGAGCCATGGAAGGTATCTGAGCAATGGAGTCATAAGCTCAGTCCTGTACATTAGGAAACTTATTGTCATGGCTGTGTGAAAAGGTAGGAGAGACAACATTCTTTGATCATTCAGGGATGTAATGTTTCCCATGAAGTACTTTCGGTTTTTTAATCTGGTAGACCTCTTATTTAGGATAACTTACTGACTACAGAAAGTATGTTTGAACATGCATATACACACATATTTAAAAGGTAAAAAATAGGGAGATTATTATATGTTATGTACTGTATTGCACTATTGTGAATGAAGTTTATATAGCTCTATGAGGTTTGCAAATTGTAAAGCTTTATCTCATTTGATCCTTTCAACATTCTTTTGGAGTAGATTTTATTCCCATTTTATAGATGAGGAAAATGAGACATAGAGGGGTTAAATGATTTGTTGCATTTCAGAAGTGATATTCGAACCCATATCTTTTCCGACTCTTAAATCTAAAACATGCTGTTTAGCTTCTTGCCTAATTTCTGTGGAGGAATCAAAACTTTTGAATTTAAATTTTATGAATTTAATATAATTTAATAATAAATAACTTAGTTAAATAACTAGAACTATGACACCTATGTAAAAATCTAAATTAAAGAAATAAAATAAAATTAGGAAGAAACTGTTCCTCTGTGAGGAAGGAAAAAAAAGAAAAAGAAAATTACTCTCATCTGCATGTGAAAAGTGAATATCTCCTGATGAAGGAAGGGGAGGGAAGGGCTGAGACACTTGAAAATAAATTCTCTTCTTTAAAAAGTGAGCCTCCTGTCTCCCCAAGATGCTTTAAACCTTCACTGTGACACGTCTGATTTGACAGCCTCAAATAAATACCTGTGTCCTGGGGACAATGAAATATTCTGGCATTAAATGGATGTGCATTTATAAAAGATAACAAAAGATATCTCTCACTGAGTGCCTGTACACACACGAATGCTGTACCCAGCTCTGCGTAGAGATAAACTATAAATGCACAGGGATGTAGACCTGGACCTAGACATGAACACAAGCACAGTTAGAGGACACAAACATACAGAGTTGTACATATACACGTGTGTGTTTGTATGTATACGTGCACATATATGTTTGTGTGTGAACACATCTCTAGTCTACTATTTCTGTTTCTGTGTATATACATATATGTTCATGTGTATGTATGTGAGTAGAGTTGTATGTTTACCAGATATTTACAAATATGTACGCTCATCTACATGTTGGCATATTTATGTGTGTGCCCCCTAAATTTCCAGGTCTTAGAGTTTTCCACAAGGGTATTTTCACCTAGATTGAAATTTTTGACCCTCCATTCACGAAGTAGGTCATGTAGATCATCGTGACTTTTTTCCCTTCCCTCTAGAAAAATGTGGCCCCCCTGCCTGTGCTCCCTAAGGACACAAGTGCTTGTTCTCTGGCACAGCCTAGGACACTTCAGACTGAACGATAGTATTTGGGGTTCTAATGGCCTCTGATTATCTGCTTCCCAAATGAAGCATAGGATTGAGACAGTGATCCAAGTGACTCAAGGGAATCCCAGGGATCTGGCTATCTTATGCAAAAACATTTCAGGAGCTCTGATTTATGTGGTGATTGGCATATCCAAAACAGCTAAGTCTTCGGAATGTTAAAGGGAAATCTGGGTGAATGAGTTATTCCTCTCTGTGCCCCCTCAAGTCCTAATGAAATGACATACCTCAGTCAAAGAGATGGATGGATCGATGGCAATTAGATAGATAGATGGCAGGTAGATAGATAGTGCGGCAGCTAGGTGGATAAGGTGCTGGCCTGGAATTAGGAAGACTCATCTTCCTGACTTCAAATCTGACCTCTTTGCTAGCTGTTTGACCCTGGGCAAGTCACTTAACCCTGTTTGTCTCAATTTCCTCATCTGTAAAATGAGTTGGAGAAAGAAATAGCCAACCACTCCAGTATCTCTAACTAGCAAACCCCAAATGGGGCCATGAAGAGTCAGACCCAACTTCAAATGAAACAACACCAACAACAACCAACAACAACCAACCACCACCACCACCACCAAGGACAGATAGATAGGTGGTAGGTAAGTATGTAGGTAAATAGACCGATTGATAGATAGACGGCCCCTCACAAAATCCACAGAGATCTCTTTTTATGTGACCTTCAATTGCAGCATGTTAAGAATTGTGCCTTACAGGAATATCCAAATGCAAAAACTACTCATGGAAATATTCACAGGTCTTAAAGGTGCTTCTCTGCTTATATGTGTTCCTCAGAGACATAGAATGTTTTAAGCCCTGTTATTCCTCCCCAAATGTGTTTCAGCTCAGAATGCAGAACCAGCCCGAGTGGATTAAGTGGTAAATAACTGATTTCATAAACATCTTGAACTTTCCTCTTATTTGTTTATTCATGACTCTATGACAGCTAGCTAAGGGCCCCTGAGCTTAGGCGGCCACATACCTTAGACAATATACGCGATGGTGTTTCCTTCTAAAAGCTTTGAGGTTTCCTGTTGTGATGCTCCTTAAGGCTCTGCCACTCTGAAGTTTTCCTCTTTGAGCCACCAGTAGGAAGAGTCAAACATATAATTCTCTAAAGCCTCTACTTTTGCCAAAATGAGATGAAAATGAAGATGCCTAGTTTTTATGGCAAGACAGAACTAGCATTTTTATTTCAAGTTGCTCCTTGTGAAAGGCCCAGCTATAACCGAGGGTCCCCAATCTTAAAGGACACAAAATGGGTGCATGTCCCTCATCACTAACAGAGAAACTAGAACTGTAATTAATTGCCCCTAAATTTGTCTTTATTATGGGCTATATTCTTTTAACATTGTGAGTAACAAAGCTATTTAGAGAAAACTCATGCTGCTTCCTCTATGCACCAGAATTGCTAGTTATTGATTTCTTTGAGGCAAGATATTATATGGATTCATTGAATTCTCCTGGATGTAGATGTATGGATACTATGAACAAAAAGAAGTGTGTATTCAGTGTGCAAGGATGCCTTTTTATAGGAAAAAGATAAAAGAAAACATGTGGAAGTGAAAGCAAATATTTAATGATCCGAAGTATCAGTGAAATAAGTGAAACAATTGATTAAAAAGCTTTATACTATTGAAAATTAATTCCAGAGGTGATATTGCTAAAATGAGATTTTATTTTTAAATTTAGTTCTATCTCTTACTCTGTTTTGATGGCCTATTTTATAATTGATATCTAAGTGCCTGATTCCTTCTTTTAAATTTTTATTTATTTATTTATTTGTTGAAAATTTAAATCCTTTCCTTCTGTCTTAAGATTAATACTATGTATTGGTTTGAAGGCAAAAAAGCAGTGAGAACTAGACAATGGGAGTTAAGCAACTTGCCCAGGGGCACACAGGTAGGAAGTGTCTAAGACTAGGTTTGAATCAAGGAACTCCCATCTCTGAGCCTGGCAGTCAATCCACTATGCTGCTGAGAGATTTCATATAGGTGGTACAGGCTGAGCTGAACTTTGAAGGAAGCTAATATTCTTGGCCATCCTTTCTTGTCCTCATCTCTCATCTTAGGAGAAACCATGAGTTTAATTATCATCTCTATGCAGATGAATTTCTTGACTAGATATCTATTCCTAGTGTCTCTTCTGAGACTCAGTCAGGCATCATCAATTGCCCCAGGGACATTTTCAAATGGACGTATTGCAGACTTCTTAACTGAACATGTCTATGCACTGACTTTGTATGTGTTTGCCTAACTTCATTTACAGTTTTCCCCCAGTAGAACATAAGTTCTTCAAAAGTAAGTTCTTTTTTGTTTTTTCCCTTTGAACTCATAATACTCAGCATGACCTCTGGCACATAATAGATGCTTAATAAATATTTGCTGAGAGGCTTCCGGTTAAGATGGCGGCAGAGTAAGGAGCAGCTGCTCGATCTCTCCTGACTGAACCACACAGGACCCCTCAAGGGGAAATAAAAACGAGTCCAGAGGAATGAAGGAACCCCACAACAGGGCGCAGCATTGAAGGTACGCAGAATCGGGGCATTTCCACACTTTAAAGGGGTGAAACAGTTCACACTAAAACACGAGAGGAAGAAGCCCCTCCCCCACCCCCCACACCGCACAAGACGGTAAACAGGACTGGGGCAACCAGATAATCACTGGCAGCCCCTGAGCCCGTACCTGTGCGCTGCAAGAGGAGGGACCCCAGGTGGCTGGGACTTTCCCTGAGCGCCCACATGGGTGAAGGCACCGCCTCCGGCCGGGACAAAGGCCCCTAAAACTCGGCCTTTCCCAAGCACTGAAGGCATCGCCTCAGGTGCGAATAAAGATCTCCAGCCCACGGACTTTCACTACCTTCTGCGGGGGTGAAAGCAGGGCTCTAAGAGCATCTGCACAGGCAAAGGCAGTGCCCTAGGCTTGAATAACGATCTCCAGCCCAGGCTTGGACCTCCAGTGAGGACCCGGTGCAGACCTGAGCGAGGCTGTGGAAGCAGCCCCAAAGACAGCTGAAGGAACCTCAGGCAGAGGGGCAGACCGGGAACTACCAGGAGGCCTGACCCCAAGGACAAGGAGACCGGAGCCCCCCCTCTCCCAAGCTTGCAAGGCCCAGGCAGACCCTGAGTGCAAAGACAAAGTGGAAAAGGGGCGGGGCTAACAATGGCCAGCAATAAGGAAGTCCAGAAGAAAAAGACCATCAGGAGAAATTCTGGAACACTCGACAACTTCTACACAGAGAAAATCCAGACAACAGAGGAGGGAAAACAAAAATCCAAACCTCCCCCCAAAAAATGAAAGCTGGTCACAAGTTATGGAAGAGTTTAAAAATGAAATGCTGAGGAAGATGGAAGAAATCTGGCAAGAAAATAACAGTTTAAAAGGCAGAATTTCGCAATTGGAAAGTGAGACAAGACAACTGAAGACCAAAAATGACCAGATTGAAAAGGAAAACCAAAACATTAGAGCCGAAAACCAGTCCTTAAAGGCTAGAATCGAACATTTAGAAACCAATGATCTCTCAAGACAACAAGAACAAATAAAACAAAGTCAAAAGACTGATAAAATAGAAGGAAACATGAAATATCTCAATGAGAGAGTGACAGACCAAGAAAACCGGTCTAGAAGAGATAACTTGAGAATCATTGGTATTCCAGAAAAGGCAGAAATTAATAAAAACATGGACTCCATACTCAAAGAAATTATTCAGCAAAATTGCCCTGAAGTTCTACAACAAGAGGGCAATATAGACATTGAAAGGATCCATAGAACACCCTCTAAACTGGACCCAGAAAAGTCAACACCCAGAAATATAATAGCGAAATTGAAGAGCTTTCGAGTCAAAGAAAAAATCTTACAAGAAGCCAGAAAGAGACAATTCAAATATCAAGGAGCACCAATAAGGATCACACAGGATCTGGCAGCCTCAACACTAAAAGAACGCAAGGCTTGGAATACAATATTCAGAAAGGCAAGAGAGCTGGGCCTTCAGCCACGAATCAACTACCCAGCGAAACTAACCATATACTTTCAGGGGAAAGTATGGGCATTCAACAAAATTGAAGAATTCCAAGTTTTTGCACAAAAGAGACTGGGACTAATTTGAAAGTTTGACACTCAACCACAGATATCAAGAGAAAAATGAAAAGATAAATAAGAAACAGAGGGAAAAGAAAGAAAACTCATAGTCTTTTAAGCTTGACTCTTTAAGGGCATAAATAAGATCTAATTATCTATTAATAGGTGGAGAAATGCTATGTATAATTCTCTGTAGTGAACTCTATACACTATTATAATATTCACTATTATAGCAACCAGAAGAATAATTCATAGGGAGAGGACAGGATACTAAATGGTCTAAGATGACATGGGGGGTGGGAAAGAGGGGAGGAATAGTAGGGGACACCAAGAAAAATCCGAGTAAATAAGAAAAATAAGATATTCTATTACACACAAAGAGGGCATGGGAAGGGGAGGGGATAAATACTACCATAAGAAGGAGAGGAAGAGAGCATTAAGAGGTAATAATCAAACCTTACTCTCAGTATAATCAACCCCGAGAAGGAAGAGTAGCTTTATTATCCATCTGGATAAAAAACTCCATCTAACCCTACTGAGAAAGTCAGAAGGGATAAACCAAAGGGAACAGGGGAGTGGGGAGGCCAAAAAGGGAGGGAAGAAGAAGGGGGAGGGAATTCATTCGGTCTTTAAAAAAAAAACAAAAATAAGGGAACAACAAGGGAGGGGACAGAAAGGGAAGTCAATCAAGGGAGCAGATAAGGGATACTGGCTGAAAGCAAACCACTGGTGTAAAAGAAAATAGTGTAATAAGAAGGAGTGGGTCAAGGGGAGGATACCAAAATGTCAGTGAATACACAACTAACAATTGTAACTCTTTATGTGAATGGGATGAACTCACTCATAAAACGGAAGCAAATAGCAGAGTGGTTCAGAAACCAAAATCCTACCATAGGTTGTCTACAAGAAACACATATGAGGCGGGTAGACACACACAAGTTCAAGGTTAAGGGTATGAGCAAAATCTTTTGGGCATCAAATGAGAAAAAGAAGGCAGGAGTGGCTATCATGATCTCTGACAAAGCCAAAGTAAAAATAG
>NC_058135.1:104955672-105017265 GCF_016433145.1 Gracilinanus agilis
AAGAACATTGTACACAGAGACTGATATACTGTGGTAAAATTGAATGTAATGGGCTTCTGTACCAGCAGCAATGCAATGACCCAGGACAATTCTGAGGGATTTATGGTAAAGAATGCTACCCACATTCAGAGGAAGGACTGCAGGAGAGGAAACATATAAGAAAAGCAACTGCTTGAACGTATGGGTCAGGGCGGACATGATTGAGGGTGTGGACTCGAAACTACCACACCAATGCAACCACCAACAATTGGGAAATTGGTCTTGATCAAGGACACATGACAAAACCAGTGGAAAAGTGCGTCGGCCATGGGTGGGGGGAGTGCGGGGGGTGAGGGGGAAAATAGGAGCATGAAACATGTAACCATGTTAAAAATGATTATTAATAAATGTTAAAAATAAATAAATAAATATTTGCTGAGTACTATAAAGTAATAATCATCAAAACAATCTAGTACTGGCTAAGAAATGGAAGGTGAATCAGTAGAATAGACTAGGGGTGAATGACCTCAGCAATTTAGTGATTGTTAAACCCAGAGATCCCAGCTTTGGGGATAAGAACTCACAATTTGACAAAAACTGCTGGGAAATTGGTTGGGGGATGACTAAATAAATTGTGGTATTTGATGCTGATGGAATATTGTTGTTCTATAAGGAATGATTAACTGCTTGATTTCTATAAGAACTGGAAAGACCTACATGAACTGATGTGGAGTGAAATGAGCAGAACCAGGAGAACATTATAGACAGTAACTGAAACGTTATGGGATCATAAAATGTAATTGATTTTGCTACTAAAAGCAATGCAATGATCTGAGACAATTTGGAGGGGCTTAAAAGAAAGAATGCTATCCACTCTAGAAAAGGAAATGTGGGAGTAGAAATCCAGAAGAAAACATATAATTTATCAATTTTTTATATAGGTATGTGATTTGGGCTTTTGTTCCAATAACAGAAACTGAAATTGAATAGCCAGATGGGTAGGAGAAAAACGAGGAACAGTGTCACAAAAACTCAAAAGAGAGTATATCCAGGTGGAGAGGGTAAACTATGGTTTCAAATATTATAGAGATCCAGAAGGAAGAAGTATAAGAAGAAGCTACTGGATTGGCAATTTACAAGAACATTAGTAATGTGGAGGAGAATAATTTTGACTGAGTGATAAATCAGATTGCACAGAGTTAGGAAATGAATGAGAGGAGAGGAAGTATAGATAAATATTATAGAAAGCTTTGTTTTTCTCTCCCACCTAGGAGTTTGTATATAAAAAAAGAGGTGAACTATAAAATGATAGCTTGATGAAATAATAGGTTCAATTGAAGGTTTCTGAAGAATAGAGGAGACTTGTAATGTTTGTAGGCAGGAAAATAGAGATTGGAAAGAAAGGGAAGGATTGCATAGATAAATAGCTGAAGGAGATGGGAGGAAATGGGTCAGGAGGATATGTTGTGGGATTGTCCTTTGCAAGAATGGTCATATTTTTCATCAGAAAGTAGGGGAAAGAATGAGAGAATGGGAATGATATGAAGGGTTTGTCAATATAGCATGAGAAAGAAGAGAGAATTCACAAGAAATGGCCTGCATTTTCTCAACAAAGCATGAGGAGCAGTCCTCTGCTGAGAGGTATCAAAGGCAGGCTGATGTAAGAGGTTGTAGAAGAGACAAAAATGTTTAAAACATCCCCTCAGCATTTTTGAAAGTGAGATGGAGAAATCATTTGGGAAGAGTAAAAGCATTTCCTTTCTGCAGTGAAAGCCCAGTTGAGTTTAGATAGCATTAATTGGTGGTGGGTGATTCAATGATTTTATCACTTTTTTTCAGAACTATTCAGACTCATAAAGAAGATAGATGGTGAGAGCAATTTAGGGTTGGGGTCTGAAAAAGGCATAAGTAGCCATAGGACAAGGGATAAAGGATCTATGGGTTCAGGCTCTCACAATGTTTGATTTATAAGATTAAGATTAGAAAGAGATGAAAATGAAGTCACATCATGGGTGATGGCCTGTGAGAACAGTAAAGAATGGAAAAACTAAGCCATGGCAAGGATTGAGAATAGATTTAGGGGAAGTGAAATGTATGGGAAGATGGATACATAAAAGAGTAAGGTAAAAGAAGAGGAATTTCATAGTTCTGGACCAAAGAAATTACATATTCGTGGGTGAAATTGAGATCAAAGGGATGACTATCCTTGTAAATGACTGATATGGAGATCATTGGAATTGAGAAAGGTGATGAATTAGGAAGGCAAAAAACCTGACAGGACATTAGTATAGATGCTGAAGGAAAAGAGTCCGAGTATAGAAGAACTAGAAGCTTGAATTCCCAAGAATGGAAAAAGAATGCCCTAGGGGGCAGCTAAATAATTTCCACCAGGTTCTCAAAAAGGTTATGTAATGTAGCTAAACCTAAATGTGGAGAAGTTGCTGAGGGGTGTTGGAAATGATAACATAGGTCTCCCATCCAGTCTTTCTTCTTTCCTGGCATTCAAAGGAGAACTGATAGCCTGCAGTCATTCACAGGATATAGGAGGGTAGACTATTAAGGTGAAAGGTACAATAACCCCACCTTATAGCTAGCAAACTGCTGCTTCCTCTTCTATAAATAATAAAGGATTTAGGGTTGTTGAAAGCAGAAACAGTGCCTGCCTCCTAGTACCAATCTCCCTTCTCTTATCCCCATTAACTTCATCTCCATTCACCTTGTCCAAATCCCTTCCAAGATACCAGGCAGTTCTATCCTCCTATTCCATTGTGCCTTCTGTAATACTTCTATTGTTTAAAATTTTTTTTTCTCCTCATGGTTAACTTTGTTCTTCTGCTTAACTTAACTCATAGTCTTTGATACTCCAGACCAGGAGGAAGAGAAGGCATACTCTTTCTTCCTAGGAAAAAGCTAATAAGTCAGTTTTCAAGGATTATAAAGTATATGAATAAGAGAAAGATAGATTATTAACCTTTTTGTGCCTCAGTTTCCTCCTCTTTAAAATTAGTAAGTTTGTTTATATGACATCTAAGGTCCTTTCAATTCTAGATATATGATTCTATAATAAATGGTACCACAAAAGTGGTTTTGATCCATATTTTAAAAGACTTTAAATGTCAATAGGAAATAGCCAATGAAGCTGTTGTACAAGCTACTCAAGTGTATTTTATAAATACATGAATCCTGGGTAAGCTATTCTATGCACCTATGAATATAAGAATTCAAAGTAAATCAGGTAAGAATGAATGCAAAGAAAGTATCTT
Source organism: Gracilinanus agilis (assembly GCF_016433145.1). Classification (NCBI taxonomy): domain Eukaryota; kingdom Metazoa; phylum Chordata; class Mammalia; order Didelphimorphia; family Didelphidae; genus Gracilinanus; species Gracilinanus agilis. The sequence continues at coordinate 104,958,915 of NC_058135.1, forward strand.
TAGCTTTCCAAGTGGTAAAAACCTTTATGAATTCTTCATCCTCATTAGTCGTTTCTGTCTAACCATCTCTTGTTCCCTCTCGAGGAAGAGCCAACCACTCATTATGGTTTAGGAGATGGTTCTGAGATCATTTGTTAATATTACCTGATTTATGATGAAAATTTAAAACTCTTACGTTTGACTTTTAAAAATTAGTAATTTTGCGTGGGCAATCAGGGTCTTTATTAACTATTTTGTTTCACTGTCAAGGAAACCAATTGCTATGTTTAGAATGATACATGTAGTTTTTCATTATTTTGTTTTCTCATTTTTAATTTTAAACGAACAACAATTGATTTTTCCTCAGTGCTAAAAGGCCTGTATTTTTTAAAGTAGCAGCCAATTTTGCTCTACATTAAGATAGAAAGTTTATAACTGCATTACTGTTCACCAGCTCTTTAGACTGCCAATTTAACCTCCTCTAAATATTTTATGTCACTATCAAACAATATTCTGATAGAGATATAAGCTTTGCTCAGTAAGTTGTTGCATATATTTTGAATTGCTTATGGTTCTCAATATTTAATTCTAAATTCTGTATATAGAAAACTTCATCCACATCTAAGTTGACTGATTATGTTTTTGCTCTTCAGCTAAAACAGTTACTCAGATGTTTTAATCGCATGTCGTGTGTTGTAGATGATGATGTTAATTTAAGTGGTTGGGATTTAGCTACATTTTAAAAAGGAGTTTAGCTATGTCACCATGAAAGAACTAGATCTATATTTTAATAAAGATTGACAAGTCTTAAATATGAAAACTGATTCCTTCTCCTGACTTAAATAAAAGCAACATAACACCATTACAATCATTTGCCTATTTGCAAAAGATTTAAGAACCTAGAATCTTTGTTGGATCCTGAATTTTTCTCCCTAACAGTTATGGTAAAAACTTCTCTAAGTAATCTACCCCCTTTCTCTTTCATCCTCTTCCCCTAATACTTTCTTATTAATAAAGTGAAAAAATTTGAGGCCAGTCTCACAATTTTAGTCTTACACACCTCATCCTCATTAATCACTGAATTCTATTGATCAGACTACTGCAATTTTTTCTCATAGGCAAGACTTTCCTTTCCCTTTCCACCACTACTTCTGGGGATTAGAGCCTCCCTATCTTCCAAGTAAACTCTTTCTTTAGACTACTATCTAATATCTCCACTCTCCATTCTTTCCTACATATGGAATTTGGCTAAAGAAAGAGAAAATACCTTAGTAACACAGAAGAACCAGCATAAGATATGAGATAAGTCAGTGGAGGAAATGTAATTGAGGTCAAGGTGGTAGTCTGCAGTCTCAGATGTTACAGGAAAGTCAATGAAAATGAGGGCTGAATAAAGGTTATTCTATTTGGTCATTAGAGCGTAATTTGTGACATTGAGTGTAGTTTCAAGAGAGTGTTAGTGATGGAAGCCAGATTTCAATGGGCTAGGAGTAAAGTAGAAGATTTCTGTCAAAAAAAAAAGATAAAAGACAAAAAATAGTTTGAGAACACAATGTTCAGCATGTAGTAAGTGCTAAATGTGAATTAATTAAATTGAGGAAATGAGGTCAAGGGAAGACTTTTTTTTTGAGAGATAATACCTGAAAAAGGTTTATAGGTAGAAAGTAAAGAACATGTAGAGGAAGGGGAAGAAAAAGAAGAGAGGAAAAGGAAGAGATAAATGGAAGAATATGGCATGGAAAGAGATGGAAGTGGTTAACGTTGATGGCTCAGGCAAGAGGAAGGGATGTGTTTGTCAAAGACAGGCACGAATGATCAGTGTCATTTTACATATCTACATAATGCCTTTGCTTGTCAATCAAAATGCTGTTTTTAATCGATATGATGTCATTTACTAGCACAAGAATGGTTTTTGATTGACAAATTATCCTAAAAAAGAGGATATGAATATGTATAGTACTAAGAATATGAAAAATAGAAATAGCATTAATAACAATAATCTCACTTATATCATTATTTTAAATGGACATTTCTTCCCCAGATTAATATATCCAAATTACCCATTTGGATTTTCATGTTGCCACACATATCCTGCTTTATAAGGGAGTATACCAGCAGCACAATAGTCAAGAGAAGAGCAAAAACAATTGTAGTTCACTGAGAATGTTGTCACAGCTGAATGCCCATATAGTTGTCAGAAGGGTGGAGGTCAAAGGTGATTTGCATTCATATAGAGTTTTTGAAGAACCATAATCCTTGTACCTTTATTCCTAAAGTAGTTGGCCAATCTAAACTTGCCAGGTAACTTTCTTTTGAAGAGAATAACAAACTCAGTCATATATTCAATAAGTAAAGTGTGAGATGGAATCTTTCTATCACTCTCTTCCTTTTCCTCTTACTTTCTCTCTCCCTCCAATCAGCTCTCCTTCCCCAAGAGTATATTGTTGAACTCATAAGTTAACTATGATAAGAACTCCTCTATATATCCCTTTTTTCTTCCTTTCTCTCATCCTTCCTTCCTTTTTCCATCCTCCCCTTTCTTCCATCCTTCCTTTCTTTCTTGTACATCCCAATAGAATGTAAGCTTATTGACGCAAGCATCACTCATTTTTTAATCTTTCCCTCCAGAGCCTAGCACAGTGATGATCACATAGCAGCCATTTAGTAAATGCTTATTTAAAAAGGTGGAGAATTACAGAGAAAATAAAAGAAAAAAATATTCTAAAGCAGTATGGTATGAAGGGAAGAGCATTGATTCAAAGTATGAAAATTTGTGTCCAAGTCCAGGTTTTATTCATGTCATTGGACAAATTATCCTTTTGGTTTTCATCATCAGTTAAAAGAAAATTAGACTCCTTATTGACATAAGGAACTTCCTCTATCAGTGGAGGTAGGCACCTTCTCTGAGACTGATTTAGAGATGACTGGGGTGCTAGAAGGCAATTATTTGCCCATGGTCACAAAGCCAACATATATCAGAGGTAGGACTTCAAAACCAGGTCTTTCTGACTATAAGACTAACTTTCTTTCCTCTACTTAACAATATCATCAGAAATATGGGAACAGTAATAGTTGTACTATTTACTATTTTTGCACAGTATTTGCACTACTTACTAATATCAGTAAAATCTTATTGTGAGAAACAAATTAGATTAAGTCCTTTTTTTAAAAATTTAGGTCCTTCCATCTCTAGGCCTGTCACTCAATCCCCTAAACCACTTAGCTACCCCTGATATATAAGTGCTTTGTTACCATTAAGTGCTTCATAAATGCTAGCTATTATTCTCAGTATCTCTCTGTAATAAACAATGAAAAATGAATCGCCTCCTAGCTGAAATGAATAAAAGTGACATCTCTTGATAGCTCTCAGGCTTTGAGAGTAGTAGAATCATCACCGTGGTAGCTGGTGGAGTAAACATATCTAGTAACAGATGTTTGGGTATGTGGGTGATGGACAGTCGAAAGGAGAATGAACACTTGCAAACACCAGAGAGCAGTAACCTCACTTTTCCCTGGATCATATCACTTTGTAAGCCCCCCAAATCTCACAGACCCCCAAGAACTAGACCTGAAAAAAGTAACACAAAAAACCATGAAGCTTGAAATAGTGGTTACCATCCTCAACCCAGAAAGGAGTACAACCCAACTTTAACTATAGTTTAAAGTCAAGAAATAGGCTTGAAAAATGAGCAAGCAATGACAACAATAAAAAAAAAACCTGATTATAAAAATCTATAATGGTGATAAGGAAGATCCAGACACAAACTCAGAAGAAAACAATGCAGTCAAAATGAAAAATTTTTAAATGAATGTTATAAATAGTTAAAGAATTAATTCCTATTGTAATAATAATAATATGGACAATTATAAAATGTTTTTCACAAGACTGAACACTATGAAAACCTCTCTGGCCTATGTGGAGATTAGCCAGAGTTTGAACAAGATCCTCTTTAGCTAGATTTAAACTAAGAAAGCCGAGATCAAATAGAGGTAATCATTGTTCTTCTCTTAACCCCTGAAAAGTATAGTTTCCCCTATATGTAGTTTTCAAGTAAACACTTGCTGTCCTTTAGTATAGTCCAGCGTGCCCTCCCTGACCATTTGAGTTTCAAATGCACTTTGACTGCTTTTGGTCAAAATCAAGTGGAGAATTCAGAAAATTAACCAAGTAACTCAAGTGTCAAAAGTACTTTTGACTCTGCTATCTGGATATCTTATATAAAAGCAGCTCTGGAATTCTGTTTCATGTGGGTGACCTAATAATATGAGGTTGGGGCAGCTGGGTAGCTCAGTGGATTGAGAGCCAGGCCTAGAGACAGGAGGTCCTAGGTTCAAATCCGGCCTCAGACACTTCCCAGCTGTGTGACCCCGGGCAAGTCACTTCACCCCCATTGCCTAGCCCTTCCCACTCTTCTGCCTTGGTTCCAAGATGGAAGGTAACAGTTTGAAAAATAAATAAATAAAATAAAATGAAGTCACATCCAAGATAACCAATAAAGTCTTTTTTATAATTCTGAATAGGAATCTTTGTGAGTACATTTTTCCTGCCTCACCATCCTTTGGATATTCTATGAAAGAAAGAGAATAGGTTTACTGTAAGACAATTCCTCTGCCTTCCAATGACTATAAAGAACCCAGTAAAAAACAATGAAATATTTGAAAGGTATTAAAATTATTTTTCCCAAAAGGGAGAAGAATTATTCTTCTTCACTTGGTAACCTTCAAGTCCCTTTGTGCTGTTTCTCTGACTTATCTTGTACTATCAGAACTCTTTAATATCATTCAAATTTCATTAAAGTGTTCTTTACAAATTCCATAATTAATGAATATATTCCTTGTGACTATTGCTGATATTGATCTCTAAAGCAAGCTACTGGGCATGTAACATAAACTTGATATACGAATACTTTTATACCTTCCATTTTTTATTTTCCAGTAGATTTCTATACCTTTAACAAAACTACATGCAAAGTTCTATTTCTCCAAAATCCAAACAGGTAACTCAAAAAAAATCAGAATTGTTTTCTCAGTTGACTATTACATGATATTTTATGTTTGGAATGTTAACCTTGGAGAATTATAATTTTCTAAAGTCTTCCTAAATCATCAAAAATTATTTTTATGATCAGTAGAGCTTTAGTGTTAAGGATATTCTTTTCTTCAAATTCTTCTAAAATGATTATCAATAAATGTTACCTAGAGTTACTTTTATTTCACAGAAATATTAAATTAAACTGAATAGGGCATTTCATCACCTCTTTGAATGAATGAAAAATTATTGTAATTTGAATAATCTTTTTCAGTGTGTTCAACAGATGTCAAATCATTTTCATTACTATCTAGATAGCACATAGCATACAAAAAGCTAAATTTAGAGTATTTTTCTAGGTATTTTATGGATTGTTATCTATTTATATATTCCCTCTTTGTACCTACATAGTTAACTCTCGAGTTCAGTATTTATTAAATAAAAAATTTATATATACATATATATATTTTCAGATTTCTTCAACATTATTTATTAAAGAAAATGCATGACTAGATTTATATTTTACTCTCTCTTCCTGAAATTCTGGCTTTATTTTCATTTTGGAAATACTTCCTCAGAGAGTTCTCAGCATCTTCATCCTAGAAATCTAATTTTGTCTTCTGAATCCCAACCAAGTGAAACTAAATCTTATTTGTACAGTTTGAATTTCATTTTTATAAACCTGCTGAATTCAAAAACAGAATAGTGAGTTATAGTCCCTTTCTTTTACTGATGTTCATTAGATATTGCATACACCGATTATTCTCTAATTAGCTGACAGACTCTAAATCAATACAGTCATTACCGCCTGTTTCCTCCATTGAAATGTGAAGCTTTTATTTTTTATTTTTTTACCTCACTGCCATTACCAGTTATAATCTTTGGATATTCCAATATTCCATTTTAAGGACAAAAAAATTTTATAGGGAAAAGATAGAAAGAAAATAGAATGTTTATTGGCTTTCAGCATGTCCTAATCATGTGATGTGTTATATTTTTATTCTGATTGGAGGTAGGCATGAATAATAGCAGAACATCCAATAACTTATGCTAGTTAGTGGAAGTCATCTCAAAATACAAATGAGCATTAGGGTCTGAGATATAAAAATCCCTATGGAAATAGTTGGTAACACAATTCAGATTAGAAAATTCTGAGGAAATGTGGAACTAAATAGCATTTTATGGCAGAAGGGAGAACGGAATGGGAGTCAGGAGATCTGGATGTTAGTCCTACCTTTGTGGCCAGGGAGTATATGATATGCAAATGAATCACTGGCCCTATAAAATAATAGGATTTCGAGGTTAAAAGCAACCTAAAAGGTCGCCTTTTAGGTTGCTTTTAACCTCGAAATTCTATTATTTGAGTTAAATCTTTATCATTTGTAGTCTTGCCATATCTTAATATGACTGACTACACTTCAAGGTAACTATTTTACTGTACGAGAAAAGTTAATAAATTCTCTCTTTAGGATATTTTCTTCATCAAATAGTTGTGAATATATTTTTGCATCTGGCTGTCAATGACTAGCATGACTGAAAGAAGATACTGATTTAAAGGCAAGTCATATTCTATGTGTAAGATATTAAGAGACTTACAAATTAGATAAAAAGAACTCGAATCCTAACCATGTGAGAATTTAATTTCTCATTTAATTTCTTTGGGGGGGAAAAATATGAACCACATGCTGTTAAACCAGTAGATTTATTTGCAAGGAATGTGAGATTTCTCCTTAAAGTTGCTGTTTTAGTTTTTCAGATGGTAGCCACAGGAAGGATGTGTATTCTTAGCCTATATATAATTTTGACTTCATAAAATGCTTCAGTATGCTGTTTTAAGAGTTTTTAAATGAGGGGGCAGCTGTGTAGCTCAGTGGATTGAGAGCCAGGCCTAGACACAGGAGGTCCTAGGTTCAAATCCGGCCTCAGACACTTCCCAGCTGTGTGACCCTGGGCAAGTCACTTGATCCCCATTGCCTACCTTTACCGCTTTCTGCCTTGGAGCCAATATACAGTATTGACTCCAAGATGGAAGGTGAGGGTTTAAAAAAAAAGTTTTTAAATGAATGCCTTTAGTTAGAGGAGAACTGTTATGTGACAATACTTATTCAAAAAAAGGAAAGTTAAGACAATAGACCTTAAGTGACTTGATTCAAATCACTCATCAACAGCACAGCAAAAATCAGAGCACTCATACATGAATTTTCTTCTGTGGCACCACCAATTGAGTATGTAAGAAAACATATGACTAAGAAAGTCTGAAACTATGTCCCACAAGAAAAAAACAGCTCAGAAAATCACAGATTAATTCATCTCCTTTATAACAATACCAATGGATAGCAGCTCTCCTTTTTTTTCAGGTGAAAGTGATATTAGTCTTTGGGGGCAACAATTTGGTTTATAGGGTATCCTTTGAGGCATTCAGATTGGCTGACTGCACCACTTTGTGAATGGCACTCAGCTGTAGGATCCCCCAAATTACAGCATGTTTGAAAATTTCAGAAATCTATCTTTCAGTGAACACTTGGCTAAACTATTGAGATAATGGATGCTCATTGCACATCTTATTAGCTGAGATGAATATCTAACTCCTCAAAAAGAACAAAACTGAGTGGATTTCTGGAGATGAGGATGTGAGGAAACTATTGCAAGTGTTAGCTTCTTGAGGAATTCCTTTTAGTAGACTAAGAAATAGTGTAATTATTTTGTGCAATATTTTGTGCTTTTTAGAGAAGCTATTGATAAAATATTTTTAAAAGAGAACAAAAGAAAGCAAAATATATGAAGACTTGTTTAAGAGATTGTGATTCTTTCTAATTAGACTCAAGCAGAGCAAAGAGTCATTGAAAACACTCTATTGGATGTAAGTTGTGTGGTGCAATATGAGCTATTTGAAAAATAAAATTAAAACACCATTCTGTAGAGAAAGAAAATTGAGATTTTTTTTAATGAGCAGGAGTAAGTAAATTCATTTAGCATAGTCAAGCTAAATGTAACATATGAAATACAGGGAATATTTTTAAACCAATTTGAACTAAAAAGTGTAAGATCATCTAATATGATAGTGGGGATTAGACTCCTCAAGTACCAGAGTGACTGGAAGGGCTTCTGAAATCATGTGGTTTAAACTCTTATCTGATATATTAATACCCTAAACAGCAATCCCAACAAGGTTTCATTTTATTTTTTTTCCTTCCTTTTAAAGAAAGAATTTACTATATCACAAGAGAACTGATTATGTTTATGAGCAACTTTAATTGTTAGAAAGTTCCTTTTATATAGCCAAAATCGAGCACATTATTTGGAAATTAAAGTTAGGTTTAGAAATAGAAAGCCTTCACTTTATATCTCACACCTGACACTTAAATAGCTATGTGACAGGACACTTTGACTTGCTGAGTCTCTTTTCCTCCTATGTACACTGAAGGTAATATTAGCACCTACCTCAAAGGGTTATTTTAAGATTCAATTGAGATAATCTGCTTTACAAGCTTTAAAACACTCTATAAACACCAGCTATTATTATTAGAGATAGACACCTGAACTGTGACTTCAATATTATTGAGAATTCCTACTTAAGGCAATTTCCTCTATTTAAACATGTGGACTTCTCTGTAATTTATAATCTAAAACACTGAGAGTTTAGATGACTTGTTCAAGATCAGTCAGGTAAAATGTATCAAAGGAAGAACTCAGGTCTTCCAGGCTTTGAGGTCACCTTTCATGCAACATAGACTTCTTTTACTGTTTTTATCATTAATAATATTCACAACTTCTACCTATCAGACATCTACCCTGCCACTTTCTAAATCAAAACTTCCCTTCCCTAATCTATGCTTTCCCAGCACATTTTATCTTTTCTCATATGGTTCCCTTCACCATTTTTACATGCTTCCCCTGAACATCTTCTAGTTTTTCAGTATCCTTGGAATGTAGAACCCCAAATGAATATGATACTGCAAGTTTAGTATGATTAGACAGAAGAAAAAGTTTGATTTTCTTATTGTGGACACTATATTTCTATGAATAACCCCCAAAGAACTGCATTTTACTGTTTACTTTAGCTATTATGTGATAGGACTCATTTCATGCTATTATAAGAATTATAGGATTTTTAACTCAGTAGAGAAAAGACTGATTGGCAGGCAGATTCCATAACTTTGGAGAGACTGTCAGTTGTACTTTCACTGTTCTCTGGATGGTGGGAGTTGGAGACTCACTGAAAATCCCTGAAGCTGTGTTCCCTTGGTGTGGATTTTATTTACCATCTCTAATCAAGTGTCACAATTAAGGAGTAAGGTTGAAAAGAGGTTTTGGGCTCAGTTGTGGACACTGACACCATCCTCTCTCCCTCTCCTGATTTTGGATTACTGGCTGACCATCAAGACTCCTGAGAAACAGCTTGGAAGACCATCTCTCTTGAATCTATATGTGAGATCTCCATCCACTCAGCTAGAACTGCTGTTAGTTTAGCTACTAGTGTAGTTTTCTCCCTTTCTGTACTTTGGGTGGAGACCCTAAGATCTTTAGATTCAGTTTACCCATTCCCCTTCCATTCATATCCCAATATTTATTAAATATCTTAGCTATAATACTCTCTCCTTGTTAATTCCTTACCCAGATACCCTATTCGACAATTCAGGTATAGTTGTCTGAGAACTCATTGAACTGTATCTACCATTCAAAAGAAAGACATGACTGATTAATAGCTCTGACTCTTACCTGAAGTCAAACAGTGTTTAATACTTTCCCTGCTTTTTCCTCTTAAAGCAAATTGTTATAATCAAAGCAAAGTGATATAATAATAGTAGTCTCAGAATTTTGAATGTGTATAGTAAACAAATATGTTCCACTATTTACTTAAGAGACTGTACCCTATCCCAAGTTCTTGTTTCAATGAAGGTTATAATGAATCTCTTATAAATTAACTAATTTGTATAATCACTGAAGATAAGTTGGAGTATCAAACATACAAACAAAGACTCCAGAATTATAATATGTGGGTCGAGGTTTTGTTCTTACTTACATAGGAAATGAACACTTACAGGAGAGAACTTCTCAGAAATAGCTGGACTCATGAAACAACCCAGATGACAACATCGAAGACTCCAGACACTGAAGCCCATGAAATGTCAAATAGTGGATTTTTGTCCCAAAAGTTGGGCTCTTTGAGTTTATCATAGACTGTCTTGCTGACATCACTTACCCCAAGTCTATTCCACTGATCCTCCCTTCTGTCTCTTAGCCAGAACCATATTCTTTCAATAACCACTGCTTTATAGTACATTTGAATATCTGGTACTGCTAGGCCACCTCGTTATTATTTCATTATTTCCCTTGATATTCTTGATCTTTTGTTCTTCCAAATGAATTTTGTTATAGTTTTTTTCTAATTCAGTAAAAACGTTTCTTGTTAGTTCGATAGTTATGGCACTAAATAAGTAAATTAATTTGTGTAGAATGGTCATTTTTATTATGTTAGCTCGTCCTACCCATGAGCAATCAATGTTTTTCCAATTGTTTACATATAGTTTTAATTGTTTGGAAAGTGTTTTATAGTTGTGTTCATATAATTCCTGTGTGTGCTTTGGTAGATAGATTTCTGAGTATTTTATATTGTCTTGGGTGATTTTAAATGGTATTTCTCTTTCTAACTCTTGCTGCTGAATGTGTTGGAAATATTTAGAAATGCTGATGATTTATGTGCATTTATTTTGTATCCTGAAACTTTGCTAAAGTTGTTAATTATTTCCACTAGCTTTTTAGTTGATTCTCTAGGATTTTTAAGTAGACCATCATTATCTGTGAAGAATGATAGCTTAGTCTCCTCATTGCCTATTTTAATATCTTCAATTTCTTTTTCTTCTCTAATTGCTAATGCTAGTGTTCTAATAAAATGTTAAATAATAAAGGTGATAATGGCATTCTTGTTTTACTCCTGATTTTATTAGGCTAAAATGACAGCAGGGGAGTGTAATGAATGTTGGAGAGGATGTGGCAAAATTGGGAGATAAATGCATTGCTGGTGGAGTTGTGAACTGATCCAACCATTCTGGATGACAATTTGGAGCTATACCGAAAGGGCACTAAAAGGTTGCCTTCCCTTTGATCCAACAATACCATTACTGGGTTTGTACCCCAAAGAAATCATAGGGAAAAAGACACGTACAAAAATATTTATAGGCACGCTCTTTGTGGTGGCAAAAAACTGGAAAATGAGGGTATGCCCTTCAATTGGGGAATGACTGAACAAATTGTGGTATATGCTGGTGATGGAAGAATACTACTGTGCTCAAAGGAATAATAAACTGGAGGAATTCCATGTGAACTGGAAAGACCTCCAGGAACTGATGCAATGTGAAAGGAGCAGAGCCAGAAGAACATTGTACACAGAGACTGTGGTAAAATAGAAGGTAATGGACTTCTGTACTAGCAGCAATGCAATGACCCAGGACAATTCTGAGGAATTTATGGAAAAGAGCGCTACCCACATTCAGAGGAAGAACTACAGGAGTGGAAACACAGAAGAAAAACAATTGTTTGAACACATATCAAGTAAATCCCTGCTCTACCTATATGATTTTGTTAACCTATTTCAGATAGAACGTGACTGAGACACTCTACCAGAGACCTTCCTCCATAAATAGTCTTTAAGTCCCATAAGCTAACTTAGAACACCTGTCACCAAAAAGGAAAGCAAAAAATATCCTATGCTAAAATGCATATACTTATGGCTGCTGTTTTCTCCCATCCTTTATAGCAGTGGTTCCCAAACTTTTTTTGGCCTATCGCCCCCTTTCCAGAAAAAAATATTACTTAGCCCCTGGAAATTAATTTTTTTTAAATTTTAATAGCAACTAATAGGAAAGATAAATGCACCTGTGGTCATCACCACTCTCCTGGATCGCTACAGTACCCACCAGGGGGCAGTAGCACCCACTTTGGGAATCACTGCTTTATAGGCTTATGGTCAATCTCCACAACAGCAAAGATGGAAGAAAAATAGAGATTTAGAAGTTCTCCTTTATCTGTCAATGTTATAACATGTCACAAGTCTGGGTCTCATCCCAATGAGACTCAGTGGCATCTAAGGGGTTGTATTTATCATCACACATGATAATTTTTACTCCACTTCACATTGCCTTTTCTCCTGTGCATTGGAATGTCAACTCACATAAAATCAAGAGTATGATTCCCAACTCTCATATTAGTTGTTTTTCTCTATGAATTGCTACCTTCTCTTATGTTGTTTTTTATATCTGCCTAAGAGTCTTCATTTATAGTTTACATAAATATTTTCTTGTTTTCAGCTTAAAATCCTCTGATCAGATTAGTAAAGCTCTGGTCGAACATATTTCCTATTTTTATGAGATAACACTTGGAGTCAATAATCCTTTATTCTGATATCTCTAGGTCAAACCCCAGAAATCCAAATCTTCCTCTTTGACAAAACCTAGATAGCCAGTTATTCAGTTCTTATATGCTCCATTCTTTTCCAAAGTGATCACCTTGAATTGAAATAAAAAATGAAAATAACAGCTGTGCCCCTGTGTTCTTCAGTTTCATATTCAAGTCTTGATAGTCCCTAGAGATAATTTTGTCTTTTCGGTTTCTTTTAGCAATATGCTCATTGTCATAAATGCCATATGAACCATCAGAACTGAATGGGGTCAGTAGATTTAACAAGTTTTCAAAAGTTTTCTGTCACATGTCAAATACACACATTAGGTTCAAAGAGTTTATCTTTACCCCTTCATCATCTCCTTCTACTTGCAGGTCTTGGTTTCTAATTCTTTCAGCTTCCTTAGGAAACTTTTATTTTTCTATTTTTCTCTGTAAATTATTTCTTCCATTATTTCCGAGAAATTTTCATTGATAGGGCATCTAGGTGGCTCAGTGGATTGAGAGCCAGGGCCAGAGATGGGAGGTCCTGGGTTCAAATCTGAACTTAGACACTTCCTAGTTGTGTGACCTATTGCCTAGTCCTTACCACTTTCTGCTTTGGAACCAATACACAGTATTGATTCTAAGATGGAAGGTAAGGGTTTTAAAATTTAAAAAAAAGAATGAAAGAAATTTTCATCGTCCCTAATAAGTCAGAGTAATACAAGACATCTCTCTTGCTTTTTAGCATTTCCTTTAAGCAAGTAGACTATTTTACTTTTCACCAGAAGACACTCCATGAATACCATCAGCAGAAAAACAAACAAAACAATTCTGATTGACCCCTTGCACAGTACTTTGGGTTTCATAATCTCCTGAATCCTTAGTCTTTTGTGGTACTTCTCTTGATAAATACTGATGTTCACCACCTTTATTTCCTGCACTTTTGAACTCTGAGCCTCCAGAGTTCAATTGTATTTATGCTGAAAATAAATATTTACTGAACATGATATTGGAGAATTTGAACAAAAAGCTTCTAAGAAGATTAGTTGAAAGAAGTGGGGAAGGTAATTCTAGAAAAGAATAAACTCAGGAGGAAGAAGATAGGAATATTCAAGACTTTGAAAGGCTCCTTTATAGAAGAGGTATTAGTCTTGTTATGTTTGGCATCAAACTACAGAAACAGGGAATAGATGTGGAAGCTTGAAAGACACCGTTTTGTTCTTGTTTTCAAGGAAAAAAAAACTTCCTAACAGTTGGAGTTATCCATAATGGTAATGGGTAGCCATAGAAGATGATAGATGTCCTTTTTTGGGAGACCTCACCTTCCCACCCTAGCCCCATTCTCCTCCCCTTTCCCCCCACCATATATTTTTATTCATTAAATATTTCTTAATTACATGGAAAAAACTTAATGTTCTTTTTTTAATATGTTGATTTCAAAATTCTTTCCTTTCTTTCCTCAACCCCCACCTCCCTGAGAAGGCAAGTAATTTGATGTAAATTGAAGTCAAACATATGAAGTCAAACAAAATACATGTTGAAAAAGAAAACAGATCAAAAAAGGAAAAAGAAAGTTAAAAAGTCTGTTACTATCTGCATTCACACTCCATTTGTTCTTTCTCTGAAGGTAGATAGCATTTTTTATCCTAAGTCCTTCAAAATTATCTTGGATCATTGTATTAGTCAGAATAGCTAGGTCATTGACAGTTGGGCATCATCCTGTATTGTATGATACTGTGTACAATGTTCCCCTGGTTTTACTCCTTTCACCTTGCAACAGTTCACATAAGATTTCTCCAGTTTTTCTGAAACCATCCAGGAATTCAGCATTTCTTGTAGTACAATAATATCTCATCACAACTTGTCCAGAAATCCCCTAGTTGATGAGAATTACTCCATTTCCAATTCTTTGCTGCCACAAAAAAAAGATAAATATTTTAGTATATTTAAGTTCTTTTCTTTTTTCCTTAATCTCTTTGAGATACTAAAAAGGTATGCACAGTTTAAATCCTTTGGACATAGTTCCAAATTACTCTCCAGGTTGGTTGAATCAATTCATAACTCTACTAGCAATGACTTATCTAATAGCACTGCATTAATAACCTTATTATTCCACATCTCCACCAACATCTGCCATATTAGCCAATTTGATAGGCTTGAGGTGGTACCTCAGAGGTGTTTTAATTTGTTCCTCTAATCAACTGCAGATTAGAGTACATTTCATATGGATATGGATAGCTTTGATTTCATCTGAAAACTTTCTGTTCATATCTTTTTGACCATTTATCAATTGGGAAATGAGTCATATTTTTATAAACTTGACTCGGTTCTCCATATATTTGAGAATTGAAGCCTTTATTAAAGAAATTTACTGTAAATTTCTTCCCCTCCCAAGTTTCCTACTTTCCTATTCATCTTGGCTGCGTTGATTTTGTTTGTGCAAAAACTTTCTAATTCATTGTAATCAAAATTATCCATTTTATACCCCATAATGCATCTCATTTGATCATAAATTCTTCCCTTATGCATAGATCTGAAAGATAAAATTTTTTATACTCTCCTAAGAGATCTTTCAATAGAAACTCAATGACTTTTGTCAGTTAAGTTATAGAGATATTCCTCATTGGGTATGATTGCTCTAGATAGCCATTGAGGCCCCTTTTGAGTCTAAAATTCTATAAATATATTCTTCTGTGAAATGATAGATATGGAATCACAAAATGAGGGTTCAAATCTCAGGCCTGCCATGCACTATCTAGGAAAAATGACCTAGCTTTGAATGCTCTAAAAGTAAACTAAATGTAACGGAAACCTGAAATTTCTCACAAAATTCCTTTTTTTTTTCCTGTTTTACAACTTATATAAAAATACTGATTATATTTGGTGTTCTTATACAAAATTAAAATTAAATCCATTTAAACAGCAACAGAAAAAACAGACATTTCCAAACTCAGTATCTTGACATTAGTAGTCCTCATGTATGAAATGTACTCTCTTTTCATTTCTGCCTCATGTAACCTCTAGTTTGCATTTATGTATATGTTTCTTTTTCTCCCCATTAGACTGTAAGTTCCTTAAGGAACAAGGGACTGTCTTTTGCCTCTTCTTGTATCCCTCTTGGTACTTAACACAATGCTTGGAATATAGCAGACATTTAATAAATATTGATTGACTACCTACCTTAAAATATAGCACAAATGCTACTTACTCTAATGGACATTACTGATTTGGTAAGTGTTAATTGTTTGCTCTCAAAATTGTTTTATATTACTTTTTACATATGTATCTGTATAGCTATTGTACCTCTCTCCTTATATCATAGTACATTGAAGACACAGGTTTTTTTTTCTTTGTTTTTGGTATCCTCCTTACCTAAGGACTCACTCAGTGTCCTTCACATAGTGGGTGTTCAGCATTTATTATGTACCTGCCACGTGCCAGGGAGACAAAAGCTCAAAGAATTTACATCACATAAATGTATAAACAAAATGACTGCAAAGTAACAGAAGGACTACTAGGAGCAAGAAGGAATCAGTAAGGTCCTTCATGGTAAAGATGATTAAACTGAACTCCATTGGAAATCTGAGACATAGAGATAAGAAAGGAGTAAATTCCAGTCTTTGGGACAGCTGGGTAGTTCAGTGGAGTGAGAGTCAGGCCTAGAGACAGGAGGTCCTAGGTTCAAACCCGGCCTCAGCCACTTCCCAGCTGTGTGACCCTGGGCAAGTCACTTGACCCCCATTGCCCACCCTTACCAATCTTCCACCTATGAGACAATACACCGAAGTACAAGGGTTTAAAAAAAAAATTCCAGTCTTTGCAAAGTTTAGAGACGAAAGATGGAATGTGATGTTTGAAGACTAGCAAGAAGGCCATTTTGACTGGACTGTAGAGGGTGTGAAGCTGGGGTAATATTAATAATGGAAAAATGGTAGAACGAATCCAGATTGAGAAGAGCTTTAATTGCCACAGGAGTTTGTATTTGATTCTAAAGATAACAGGCAGCTGAGTTTACTGAGCAGGGGAGTGGCATGGACATGCTAGTGCTTTAGGTATCTCACCTTGGCAGCCATGTGGAGGATGATTAGAGTAGGGAGACACCTTTGAGGCAGGGGAACCAAATAGAATGCCATGCAGTAGACCAAGAAAAAAGATGATGAGAGCTTTTAAATTAGGGTTGTGTCTGCATTAAGGAAAGAAAGTGACTGATACAATGCTGTGATCATTTTTAATATTCACTAAGTTGTATTGAAGAATAAAGTCAATTACATCTTAATGCCCAAATTAAAATTTCTGATTATGGAAACCAATATTCTTTATGTACGTATATCAAGGTCCTCTTCCATAATAAATTCACTTTTCCACCCATATTTCTTAAGTTTTAATTATCCCCTACATTTTCTAGCCATGTCGCTGTCCCATTTCTTCTTTACCACTTCTATGGCATGCTTTAAGTTTGAACTCATTCTGCTACAACCACCACTTTGAAGTTGAATAGAATTCTACTGTTATTCCTTTCTATGTTTCTCAGTGGGAATTGTTTTGCCTTCTTCCTCTAGCTTTTTGAAATTCCAAGTTACCTTTTCACACTGTCGATTCACCAGTTAGAAAATTCTCCTTAAATAAGCCCTCTCATCACCCTTTTGAGACTTCAAGTATCATTTAAAAATGCAGTTTCTCTATTACATTCATTCAAATTATTCTTTTCTTTATTTTAAATTCAAATAATATTTTAGTTCATATTTTTCAAGTGCCTAGAGGTACTAGAGGTAGTAAGCATTTATGTAAGTCCTAATACATTTTATGGCATTTTGGACTGACAATTCTTTTATAGGTGAATTTATTTTGATTCGTTAGAGGCCTACATGGAACTTTGAAGGTCCATTCTCTAGGGTTCCAGCCTCATAGAATAGTATATAGTATGACCTTCTCCTTTTGTAGGCCCACCTGTTGGAAATTGGAGGCAATTATCCTCAGGACTCTACATGTATATATTGGGCTTCATTAGAGCATAAATCAACTTTCCAATTTTCAGAACTAGTGGCATAATGTAAAATTATATTCCCTGATTGCCATTCAGCATCTGCTTCCAGTCCCTAAAGTATACTTACTAATCTCCCATTTTCTCCTAGGCTTCTGGTGAGTCCCTCACCACTGCTCCATTGAGAGACTTTATAATGTTGAAGCTGCAATTGAATGAAATTTATTGAGATTTTTGACAGCATAAAACAAAAAAGATGTCAGAACACAACTTTATGCAGATATGAACACATAGGCTGCATGTCAGTCAGAATGGCTTATTACTAAACCACTTTATACAAAAGATAACCATTTTTTTCCCTCACCTAGAGGGCTCATGTCCATTTGGCTAATGTTTAGTTCAACAGGGGGCAACTAGTTGTCTCAGTGGATAGAAAGTCAGGCCTAGAAACCGGAGGCCCTAGGTTCAAATCTGGCCTCAGACACTTCATAGCTGTGTGACCCTGGGCAAGTCACTTGACCCCCATTCCCCAGCCCTTACTGCTTTTCTGTCTTGGAATTAATACACACTATTGATTCTAAGAGAGAAGGTAAGGGTTTCTATTTTTAAAATTATACGTTTTATTAAAAAGTTAATAAAAATAATTTTTTAAATTGATGCAAACATTTAAGTCCTGACTATATGCAAGACATTATTGAGGTGCTTTAGAGGCAAAGATGAAAAAAGGTCATAGGTCTCACCTTCAGTGAGCATATGCTTTACTAGAGGGATATGACGTATATGTAAATGTGTATCCCCAAATCCAAAAAGCCTTTTCAAAATATCTACCATGTGCAAGGTACAGAGGGTTAAAGAAAAAAAGAAAAATACAGAAAAATAGTCCCTGCCCTCAAGGAACTTATATTCATTCTAATAAGTGGGGGAGGGTAGAGAATACAACATATAAATAGATAGGGCAGCTAGGTGGTGCAGTGGTTAGAGCAGTGGACTCAGAATCAGAGACACTCGACTTCATGAGGACAAATCTGGCCTCATATAACTACAAGCTGTGTGACCCTGAGCAAGTCATTTAACCCTGTTTGCCTCCGTTTCCTCATCTGTAAAATAAGCTGGTAAAGGAAAGAGCAAGCCACTCTAGTGTCTCTTCCTAGAAAACCCCAAATGGAGTTATAAAGATTCAGACATGACTTAAATGAATGAACAATGTGTGTGTGTGTGTGTGTGTGTGTGTGTGTGTGTGTGTGTTTAAAAAGGGAGAGGACCCTAATTAGCACTAATAACTGAAGGGATCTTAAAGATCTGATTAGGAAATTGCATTCTAGCTGGACCTTGAAGAAAGTCAGAGTTCCCAAGAGGCAAAGGTTAAGACACAATTTTTTCTAGATATGGGAGGTAAAGATATGAAGAGATACAGAGGTGGAAGATAGAATCTTCGTTAATGATGTCAACTCAAGTCCTATTTTGGAATTAGCTCAACTATAAGCACTCATTATAATTAGTACTTCCTCTATGTCTTTTGTTGATCCAGTGATTAGAATTAAATGTCAACTTAGCTAATAACAGTTAAATTTTTACAAAGGAATTATTTACGGAGACCTAACAAAAACCCAAGTACATAAACATTTCCCTGACTATCAAGGGAATACTCTTGCTTCTACTACTTCAGTCACTAGGGAGAATGGGTTCAAACTTAAAGCATTTGATACAAATCATTTGTCTCCCTCTACCCCAACCCCTAGTCCAGTTCACTTACAAATTCAGTAGCCATTAGATAAGTTTCCTCCATGCTGTAGTGCATGGCGTTTTGGCTAGTAGGTAAAGTAAGTCACTCTTTGGAGCTACATGGACACACTGGACCCAGATGCTAACAAACTGTGGTCTGGAATTCAGTTAGGTCCTAGACCTCTGGTGATTTGCTTTTCTGACATTCTGAAACTCACACAATCCTAGCCATTTATGATACTCCTTCACCTAAGAGTAGAGATGTATAGACATATTAAGATGGAAAAACAGCTTTGCCATGCTCCAAGCTACACATAGGCACAGGAGGCAAAAGTAATAGTCTGCCAAGATTAGAACCTGTGTGGCTTGGAAGCATGGGTGTAACCTTAACAAAAATAACAAAGTTAGCATGTAATAAGTGAATACAGAATACTGATTTTCACGTGTGGATGCCTAAAAAACCATCCATTTAGAGATAGCTAATAGGCATTTGTTGATTTTGAACTGGAACTCAGGAGAGAAACTGAGGCTAGATCTTTAGACTTAGGACCAATTTCCATAAGAGTCATCTGTATATAGATAATAGTTGAAATATATGAGGAGAGAGAGAGAGAGAGAAAGAGAGAGAGAGAGAGAGAATATGAATCTAAATAGGAGGGAGCAGTCTTAGGAGACATTCATGATAAGGAGGCAAGACATGAATAATGATGCATCAAGACTGAGAAGTAGTTAGATAAATCAGATCTGGAATAGAACACTGTATAAAAATACAGAGAAGAAGCATATCCAAGAAAAGGTGGTCAGTGCTATCAAATGATACAGAAATGGAAACATTGATGAGTACTGATCTAAGTTCATTGGATTTAACAATTAATATATTTTGGTTTCCTTAGAAAGAACCATTTCTGTTGAGTAGTCAGATTGAAAGTCATGATGCAACGGACTGAGAAGTAATTGGGGAGATGAGAAAGTAGAAGCAAGAACTGTAGTGGAGATGTTCAAACAGAGGCCAAAAGACCACCTGTCTGTAATGTTATAATAATGTAAAGTAAACTGGAGAAGGAAATGGCAGTTCCGGTAGCTTTGCCTTGAAAGTCAGGCATGACCGAAATGACTGAACAAAAATAAATCATCACTTCATTTGTGGTCTTCATCATCTGATAATGATGAATTGTCCATTGACTCTTCCCTGGTAATCTTTGGTAAAACCAAAGAGGCAGCAGTTTTCAGGGCAGAGAAAATCTTAACACAGTCAAAATAACTAAGCACTATATAAAAATTTCTGATGAAGCTTGTTTTTTCAAGTTGCAAGTACAGTGATAGCTGACCTAGGACTAATAAAGAAGAAACAATCTCAGTTGGGAAAAAAGTTTGAATTATAGGATGCTTTTAAAAAGGGATTCATGACGTTCAGTATTGTTGGTATGGAATTGTGTGCCTACAATGATTCAAAGTAGTTTTTTTTAAGAGCCAGACTCTTTTTTTGTGGTCATTTTTGAAAGATGTTTTTCACAGAGCAAAGGTAAACTTCAAGCATTCTTTTCCAAGAGTTCACAGATTTTCAGATGAATTAAGTTTGACTCTTCTTTTCCAAAAATATCTTTCCATATGTTTCATATTGGACCTTCTGAAGTGTAATATTACCTTCTCAACTTACCATAGCTTTACTGAAGTAACTCTGGCTTTCCTATAAAGTCCCAAATCTGTCCCATTTGCTTCTGAGATGAGCCATACTCAATCATCTCTGAAAAGTCATTTATTAAGTAACAGTAATACTTTAATTTATATATTATCATTTAGCTATTACTCAAAGTGTTTAATGTATTGTTATTTCATTATAATGATCTTAATATACACCATTCTTATTTGTTGTTATTTATTTTTAATAACTGAAATATTTACTAAATAAAAAAGATTTAGAGCAAAGTATGCTGAGCATTGTGCCAGATGCAAGAGAAGTCTTTTCTGCAATGGTTTATTTTTGGTATCCTGGAAATTTAATAATATGCCAAAATTAGGTAAGCATTACGACACCACAGATAGAAAGTCATTAGTGTTAGAAAGACACAGGTTTAAGTCTTGCCCCTGACATAGACTGTTTGTGTGATCCTGGACAATTCACTGAAATTTGCACTTTTCTAGGCAATTTTTTAAGACTGTGATTTGAAAACAGATTGAAAAAATGCCAGTTTGCATTGATGAAGTATTTTTTCTCACAGGAATTCTCTACAACAATCTAATTTCCAATATGATTTCTAAATGCTTATTCATTGATTAAATGATCTTCTTTACCAGTGTGCCCAGATTTTACTCCAGAACAAAAAAGAATCACAGTTAAACATCAGTAGGCCTCAAATCACCTATAATCAACAGAAGAGAGATGATGAAATCATTACTACTTTGGGTTCAATTAAAAAGGAAAATAACATAAAGGGTCTAGAAGGATATGAGCTCCTTGAGGGCAGGAATGATTTCATTTTTATGCTTCTAGCTCTAGCCTCAAAAACTGTCCCTTGCATGTATTAAGTGTTTAATAACTGTTTGCAGAATTAATTTGAAAAGATCACAGTTTTGTATCCCATCTATTATTTTGCCTTCTTATTTTATTTGAGAACAAAAGCTTCAAATGGATATTTCTCCAACAGTGAGGGGAAAGGCAATTGCGTATTCTCATTTGTGTCTTTGCCAAATGCCTCTTTAATTGTCTTTCTTGATAGTGTCATTCACATTGCTAGTTTTAGTACCACCAACAGGATGGGCTGACTTGACAGCATTTGCTAGTACGTGAGGCTTTTACTAAAGCTTGGATGTGTAATTTCTTTACAGACAGTGTAACATTGGTACTTGAGAGGAAGAGTTTGATCTCAGGGAGAACATCACAGGTAGTAACTAAGAGAAAGAATGTTTCAGATTAAAGTCCAAACAAGGGAATGACCTTAACCCAATTCAGCTCTCTGATCTGAGAAATAGAAGAATCAAGGAGGGCTGCAGGCAATTTTCTCAGGCTTAGAAAAGTGACTGTTTGCCTTGTCACTTAACAAAGCATAGAGTAACTTTGTGGAGAACTCAATCAGAGGTCTTTCTATGAGGAGATGGTTGCCCCGGGACCACTTTCTCCCAAGCAACTCCTGAGGTATTTGAGCCCTACAGAAAAATATGTGACTGTGTTGAAATGGGACTGGAAGGGGGAGGCTGAAAAAAATGTCATTTTTTAAAATTTTATGGGAAAAAAGGTACAAATCTCAACTTGGACCACATAGGATGATCTGAATGAAGAGGGGGCAGGTTAGAGAAAAAGAGAGGGGTACCTTAAAGTTACTTTGCTTCTATTTGTGTAAGTAAATTTTTATGGTAACTTGGGATTTCTTGTATATTTTAATTTTTATGTAAGCATTCCATTTCTCTGATTCCCAATCCCCTCCAGTTAGTAGAGGGAAGGAAGGAGGGATGGATTGAAAGAAGGAAGGAAAGAAGGAAGGAAGAAAGAAAGCAAAGAACAAGGAAAAAAAAAGTCCTCATTATAAATATTTATTGTCATGTTAAAGCAACTTCCCACGTGGGCTATGACTAAAAATATATTGCTTCTTTCTGCATTTTGAGTCCATCATTTCTTTGGGGGATAGAATATTTCATCTTCTATCCTTTGAAGTTGTTAGTTATTTCACTGATCAGAGTTAGCTCTTTATAAATTTGTTTTAATAAGAAATTCAAATTAATAAAAACTTTTAAAAAGCTAGGAGTTTGGAAAGGTTTTTGAAAGTAAGGGAATGGATAATAGAGGACTACATACGAATGTGGGTGGAGTTTGCTTCCATCAGTATGGGTTGGATTATGAGGGAAATGGTTCATTATTGCATCAAGACAATTTCAAAAACCTATTGTCCCAAGTGTGATTTAATAATTAAGTTCAACAAGTCCTTAGCAAATATTTAGCCACATTTATTAAACACCTATTAAATATAAGACATACTCAGATTCTGAGAATACAGAGATGAAGAGAAATTCTTCTTTAAATATTCTTGACCTTTTGTTTTTCCAAATGAATTTTGTTATTAGTTTTTAGTTCAATAACTGAGTTTTAATATTACAAACAAACAAAACCATTAAGAAAGGAAAAAAGGAAGAAAAAGCAAGAAAGAAAAAAGAGAAAAAAGAAGGAAAGAAAGAGAGAATGAAAGATTGATTCCTCCTCAGAAAGCACTTCTGTTTCACACTTATGTGTTTCTAGGGCTTGTCAACAAATGAAAAAGCTTTTTTTTAAACATTTACTTTATTCTAGGTACAATACCAAATACTAGAAATACAAATACAAGCAGAGAGGAATTCTCTACCCTTAAGGAATTTCTCGTCTGTTGTCCAAAAGCAATACATAAAAGACAGATTAAAAAGGGGAAGATGTGCAAAGGGAGACCAGTAGCACAAGGTGGAGGAATATGATGGAGTCTGAAGCCTGAAGAGTCAGAAGTATAGCCAGGAGAAAATGGAATTGCTAATAGGAGCCAACCAAACAGTAAAAGAGAATTTGGGGTCAAAGTATACTTCCAGTATAAGAAGACCAAGGACCAGGTCAAAGATGTGTTGGTAAATATTTGATAACCAGCTCTCCATTAAAACAAACAAAAAACCTTACACACATTTTAAAGTTTAAACCAAATTATTAACATTTTCTCAACATTTAGCTGAGTAACTTAGAGGTATACTAGTAAATGTTTAAAAATTGGCTTTCGGCTAAAAAAATGTACATACTACCAACTTTAAAATTTATTCTTCATTAATGACTTTTTCTCTGCTTTCTTAAGTCTAAAAATCAATAAAATAATAAATCAAACCCTGTTCTATGGGATTTATTGATTGCTGAGGTCACACTAAAGCTCCCACTGAAAATTTGACCTTTCAGGACCCAGTTAGGACTGGCCCCAGCACCACCTTGAGCTAAAAGAACTTTCAAGATGGGTAGGCTGCAAACTTTTGTGGTATTATAGACAAAGTCTAGAGAGTGAAGCATGAGGCCTTGAGAAACATCAGAGACTGACAGCTCACACCACCAATCACTTCATACAGAATTTTAAGATTTCAGACTACATATATTCCTCAGACCCCTTCCCACCTACCTCCCTCAAGAAAACAGTTTTGTTCTCAGCATAGGGAATTAATTTAAATTTAATTTAAAACTGAATTGAAGTCGTGAGTACCGAGTTCCATGACAGGCTATGTTACTTCCTAGATTAGAAGTTTCAAATATGTGGCCTCGAGGAGAAAAAAAAAAGATTAAAATGTATTTGAGAAATTGTTAATAAAATAAATACAAATGCAATATAACATGGATGATGTTAATTTATATTTTTCTACTCTGCTACTGGCAGAGACATCGTTCTATTTCACACCACTATTTCACACCACTAGACTAGACTATGTAACTTAAATTCAAGTGACTTAAAGTCACTTAAATTCTCTAGGACTGGGTTTCATCATCTATAAAATGAGAAGTTTGGAATAGAAAAGGGTCCTATTCAGCTTTAGATTTATGCCCAAAGATTTTGTGGTTCTGGTTCATTAAATAGTTGGTAATTATTGATCACTTTTAAAGATTCTTCCCTCACTTTGAAAATGTCTTTGTTTTGTAACCCATAATGGTATAAACCATTGACAGTGGAGAAATGTCATTCACACAAAGTACATAATTTTGAGATATACTCGAGGATGAAATATAGAGGGTAGGTCAACAGACTATTGTAATCTTATGGAGTACTTGTCATCTGGCCCCTAGAAACATCTTCTTAATTATAGAAGTTTATTAGGGCTTTAAATATATAGTGTTTTGAAAAATGATATCTCAGGATAAATATGGAAGCCCTCACTTCAAATAGAATCCATGATTTCATCCATGTAAATACTCCTTCAGCCAGAATGATTATACTGTCATCTAAGCTTTCTTATTCTGAATTTTCCTCATTTATGTCCTCCCATCAATCCACCACAAGCAATATATACATGACATTTGGTGGTATGATGTTTTATGGGTACCATTCTAATATGTGTGCTGTCATTCCATTATTCCCTTCTCTCATGTAAAGCTCATTTCTTTTTCCTTTTATTGAAATGGTCAGAGGACCGACTTTTGGAGTCAGAGGACCCAACCTTAAATTCTACCTCTCTGAACCCTTAGACAAGTCCTTTCACTTCCCTGGATCTTAGTCTCCTTATCTGTAAAATGAGAGGGGTGGCCTCTGTAGTCTTTAAGACTTTTTCTAAGGACCATATTTATAATCCTGTGATATCCTGAGCAATGATTGTTAAACTACTTTTTGCACTCATTACGTTTTCAGTAATGCCCTTCAGCCTATTTAATGTGTGAATGATTTTCTATTTTAATTCTTCAGCTATGATTTACCACTGTATACCATAATCTCAGTAACGTTGGGATTTTTAAAAGTAATTTTGTTTCTGGAAGAATTCTGGAACCATTAGAAGGAATGTACATTTTCTCAAATGCCATCCATTGCTCACCCCTTCTCTTATTCAATTTTAGTTCAAGTTAATTATCCATCTGTAGTATTGGTCCAAGATGTGTATACTGATAGACCATATCTGTGGTCTCTTCATCCAATTGCTTATCATAATTTCAGCAGTAATCTTCATCTATTCATTTGTTTTTTGGCTTTAGGTCCTAGTTAGAGCAAACTGGTTTAAAGTGATTACAAATCTCATTTAGGAGAATCTGTAGCATTCTGGAGCTTGAAAAACTAATAAAAATCACAGTCATCTAGAGGACATCATCTATTCAAAATCCCTCTTCCATTTAGACTTTCTGCTTGACATCTTCCTTTACAGAGCAACCAGCCTCACCAAATATGTTTCCTTTTCTAAAGTCTCTTGAATATAAATAATCAAAAAATTATTGGACAAATGAGTCTCTCTCATTGCATCTTTCATTGAATCTTTTATGACCTCAACATCTGCATAGGAGCCATCTTGTTGAAAGAGAGCCTTCAAGGCAGCACTTTACTCTATCAAATCAAATGTTTGTTTTAAATAGTCATTAGCAAAAAGCATAGTGAAATCTTGTATTCTCTACACACTTTGGTAAATTATATGATTATAAATATATCTTTAGCTGAATACTATTTGTGAATAATATTGCCAGTTTCCTTCTTATGATTTTATCAGAGGTACTACTATATGTGGATTAGGCTTATGAAGATTTTGTTAAGAAGGGAAAAATGAGTAGGGGGTCAGAAATTTTTTATATTTTATTAATATTATTTACAATTGTTTGACATCTTCCCATCTTTCAGATATCAGATAACATTTACCCCTAGATGCTCTGAAAACTACATTGCATCCAGGACACACTTCCTCTGTGCATACTTGAGTCATCCAGCTGTTCATTCTGTCATTTTATTTTTCCTTGAGTATCATTTCTACATCCTTGTGGAGTACAATAGGGCCCAAAGGAGGTGACTGCACCATTTTTGGTAAGGAAAATATTTTATTGGAAATTTTTTGGCAAATTCTTTCCATTTTTGTGTATTTGTAGTTTTTATTCTGTTTTTATCCTTTAAAAGGAAATGTACATCACTCTTAGATTTAAGGATGATAGGGCCCACAGAGATCCTCTATTCAGTCCAGCCTTCTAATTTTGCATGTAAGTAAATTAGGACCAAAATAAGATACTTTTATTGGGCCCTAAAAGAGAATAAACTAAAGCCTTTCAAAAATAATTGTGGGGAGGCCAATAACAATACCACTTTAGGACTCCGTTGATGAAAAATATACTAGAGGTCATGATTTTAGATCAATATGAGAGAACTCCAAGTTCTTATTGGTCATATCTTTTTTTTAACCCTTAACTTCTGTGTATTTGCTCCTTGGTGGAAGAGTGGTAAGGGTGGGCAATGGGGGTCAAGTGACTTGCCCAGTTGGTCATATCTTTTAATCCATATTGCTAATAAAGAGGTAAATGAAACATGTCTAATGGGCCCAAACAAATGGTGAGTCAGGGAATGCTTTGGGTTTTAAGGCTATGTCTCCCACAAAAAACATCTGTTGCTTTCCCAATTTCCCTACATGTCATATATGTTTATTACATGGAATATGAGATAAATTCAGTAGGAGAACAAATAACACCATGTGATTGGCTATGCTTGCCTTGTTGTAGATACATTCTTTGAATAACTGAAACTCTCCTAGAAAGAGAGAAAACCAATACATCTTCTAAACTACATGATGGATAAGAGTAAACTTGATTTTATGTTCTTCCACAGTGCTTGATTTTTCACTGGGTGGCACTGTAGCATTAAGAAATGGATTTCCCAGGAGCCCTTAATTGTGCCTGGGATGATGATAATGTGTGAATTATATCTGATGTCCAATGGCACATCAGCTTCCATGCCCCTAAGTAGCAAAACACTTCATAATGTTTAATGCTGTTGCCCTCACATAGACTGGAGAGATGAATAGATATACAATCAAACATCATTTTGTTGAGTTAGCTTACAGCCAACTCATCATGAAATAATTGTAAATGGAATGGCACATCATTAATGTTCTGGGATATCACTCAGTCCAGTTCATATTCCCTGCCAGTTCTGAGAGCAGAAACACCATTGTGATGGAGCCATTTTTCTTTGAAGAGAGCACAACCCCATCATCAATGAAGATTAGTATGCAACTTGCAGACATGACTCATTACTGACATAGCTCCTGTAAAGACAATGCTTTGACCCAGATCTAGCGCATTTAATCATAAATAGCTGTCTAAACAAGCATAACTTAGACTCAATGAATTGTGGGCTCTTGCCCTTTAAATATAAATTCTGAATGTTGTTTTTGGAATGAGTTGAGTGCTTTGAATTGATCTGGGTTGGCCTTGCTTTGAGAGAAGTCTATTGAGAGAGAGCCAACTTTCTGTCTGGGATTATAGATATAAAAGTTCTAAATTTCTGAAGTTCCTTGACTTTCTTAAGACAAAATTTAGCCAAAAAACTAATTTTTTTTCAGAATAGGACTTTTGCTGTCTATTTCATAGTATGACTTGGAAGAAAACTCCTTGTAAATATTAAATTCCTATAGAAATATGGGTTGTTATGAAAGAGCAGGTTCCAGATTGGCTAGAGCACTGGGTCTGGAGGCCAGAAGTCCTGAGTTCCAATCTAGTGTAAGATATTTACCAGCTGGGAAAATCATCTAATCTCTCTTTGCTTCTGTTTCCTCAAATGTAAAGTGGGGATGATAATAACAGCAATGCTCATAGGGTTTTTATGAAAATAAAATGGTTTCATTGTGAAAATACCCATCACAGTATCTGGTACAGCATAGGTGTTAATGGTTATTCTCCTTCCCCCCCCTTAAGTGGCAGTAATATAATTTGAGATGTGCCTAGAGGCCAGCAGGTCCCCCAAAATATTTCATCTCACCTAGTCTGGAATTTATACCATTAGGATCAATGTATTAATCCTATCTGTCATTTCCCAAGACTTTTATTGCCAAAAATTCTTCCTTCTTATAAACTAAAGACTTTAAAAAATTAAGAAGGAATCATCTTTTTCATTCTTATTACTCCTCACGCTCACCTAAAATCTCCCTTGTCTAGCTCCCTTTTCCCTGGGCTCCTGTTTCTAATCACAGACCCTCCCCAATTCCACCAAGACCTGCCATTCCGAGGAGTCTGCTTTGAGAATTTGGCAGATCTGCTGAACCAATTACTTGATTAAATTAGTTTGTGGGTACCTCAGACCCTATGTGAACAAGAGATAAATTCCAGCACAAGTAAATTTCAGTGTGGAATCAGCTATTTTAATTATCTGACTGTCTAGCAGGATTTTTTTTGTATGCTTCTTTCTTCAGCTTCTTCTTCTCTTTTCTCATCTTGAACTTTATCAAAGGCCACATCTCAGACTTGCTTTTCTTTTTTCTGCTATGACCAGTCATCCAGCCCTTCACTTCATTCCCCAAATCTTGCCTCCTTCAGGGATTCTCTTCTGCCTTGGAAGGTCAGTTTAACTTTCTACCTGACCTTACCATAACTAATTTGGAAATTCTAGGACTCCTTCTATTCTATAATTTACAAGAGGAAACTATATAGTACAGTAGTTAGACTGCTGGGTCTGTAATCAGAAAACCTGGGTTCAACTCCAGCCTTAGATACTTATTAGCTGTATAACCCTGAGCAAGTTACTTAACATCTGCCTTCCTCATCTGTAAAGTGGGGCTAATGATAGCAACTATTTCTAGAAGTTATCCTGAGGGTCATGTCAAATAATAGCTTAGCAGAGTGCTAGGCACAGAAATGCTATACAAATGTTAGCTATTATTATGAAAATATATGTCCTCCCAATATGAAAGTATATTTTGCAGGATAATGCATATATAACCTAGATCAAAATGCCTACCATCTCTGAGAGTGGGGAGAGAAGGAAGGGAGGGAGACATTGAATCTTATAATTTTGGAAAATGTATGTTAAAAATTGTTATTACATGTAATAGGGAAAATAAAATATCTTTGAATATTAAAAGCAAAAAATAAAATACAATAAAATATGTCTTCTTTCTTTTAAAAACCGCAGCTAATAAGGGATTTATCATTTGTTTGAATTGATTTGAGTTAACTCTTTAGTCTAGCCCTGGAACATAACAATGCCACAGGCTAAGTGAATGAATAATGTTCATTTCCTTTTTTTTTTTTTTTTTTGGAATGCAGTTGAACAGACAAGCTATAGAGATTAGCAATCACTATTTACATCTATGACAAACAGTATGAAGGTACATGCTGGATTCAAGACTGAATGTGAAATGAAGAGCAGGCTAAATTATCTTCAGGAAATTGTAAAGCTCCTTTATTTTTGCATACTTCTCCCAAAACAAAGGCCCATCTTTTTTTTTAATTAAATTATTTTTTTTTCAATTACATGTAGGACAATTTTTGACAATGGTTTTCTGACATTTTGCGATTTAGATTCTCTCCCTTTCTCTCTTCCCCTGATTCCAAGAGGTGGTAAGTAGTTTGATATAGATTATACCAGTGCTTTCATGCACTACGTATTTCTCTATGTCCAGCATATCTTTTTTAATGCCTATATCCTACCAACATTGTTATATAACTGTAAGACAGTAAATAGGTGAGTGTCCTCTTTAGTTAACATATGTGAAACATTTACAAACTTTAAAGTACTATATAAATGCTAATTATTATGATCATTATGGATGTTATTAATAATAAGTCATCTATATAATCCAGGTGTCTTTCCACATTAGGAGTTCCATCAGTTTAAAAAACTGGGATGGACTTTAGTAGGTTCAAAAGAGAATCAACTTCATTGTAGCCTTTGTATATAACAGTGGTAGCTAACCTTTTAGAGAATGAGCTTCCAAACTGCAACCCTCATGCCTCATGTGAGCCCTCTCCTTAGCCCAGAGAGGGGAGGGAGGAAGTGCTCTCATTGAGCTGCTGGGCAGAGGGGCGAGTGATGAGAAAAATGTCCCCAGGGACTCGTGGAGAGGGGAGGGGGAGCAGCAACCTCTGGCACACGTGCCATAGTTACTCCAACACAGATATATAGCTATTCTGGACATAGGGGCCCCTCAAATAATGGTTTCGATGAGCCTCAGAAAACCAGAAAAATCAAAATGCTAGATCATGTTGAATCCTTTCATAGTTTCTTAAGCCCAAACAGGATTCTGTTTAGATCATAAACACCTTGGAGACAAAGAGTGCCAGTTTAACAGAACATAGAGCACTTCTGTCACAATGTTATGCACATATAGCTGTGAAATTGGAACTAATTACAGGTCCATTCCTGGACTCCCAAGGAAAAATAGAATAGAAAAATCTGTCTTCCTTTCGTGCATACATTCTTTCTCAAGTTTTAAATCATAGTGGTCTTCTATTTAAATAGGAATCACCTTCTTGAGTCCCAAAGAACCATTTAAAATACTTCTGGGCAGAAACTTAAGCTCAACTGAACTATGAGTCAAAAAATAGGCAAACGCAAAATGAAACACTAATTTTCTGACCTTGCATGTACCCTGTATTTGTTCATTTCCACACTATTTCTATCTTCACTAGAAGCATATCCAGAACTATGATATTAGACACTATGAAGATAGTTCTATTAGTGTTCGATAGGAAACACAATTTAATTCTGCAAATTTCAATTTTTTCTTCTTTTAATTGTTTCTTTGTCCATTTACATTTTTAGATGTTCTTGAGATAAACATCACAATAAAAGTTTAGGCATCAAACTGGGAGATATATGCTTGCCAAAGATATTCACCATGTAGGGGAAATTCATTAGAATTCAGCTGATCCTTTTTACAAATAAGAATGTTCTGGTTGTGCTCTAGAATATAGTTCTGTCTCCTGGAACTATTCAAAAGAATTGCCCTTGATCATTTACACAGTAAAGACTAAGTGGATGAACAATATCCATTCCCAAGTTTATGACAGTAGTTGAATGAACAACCTATTAGTTGGAGATTGGAGATATATATAAACATATAAATGTGTATATAAAAATATATATGTTGTGTATATGTATACATATGTAAATATACTTGTATATATTGAAATATATATTGATATAATAGTAAAAGTCAATCTCTATATATGTATGTAAATACATGTTATATATATTTATGTGTGTGTATATATATGTATATATATATACACACTTATAAATGTTTTTATAAAAGTGTTCCCCAGGGCAAAATAAGAATATGTAAATCAAGCGTGAGCTGAACAATCTTTCATTAGATTTGAATTCTCCATTATTAAGGATGGGCTACAAGGGAGTGATCTGAGACTTTCCTGGTCATTCTTTTGTTATGTCATCAGTTTGAAGTCACTAATTGAACTTCTCCTATTATATTGTGCCCATCCAACTCTTTGTTCTCTTAGTTTTCTGAAATGGAGTGGGAAGAAAGAAGACTATATTGTTCAACAGCATTTACACCATGTAAACTAGACAACTCTCTAAAACTAGGAGCTACATGAGAGTTTCAGCTTGTATTCATTAAGGGAGTGTCCATGCCAAGAATTCCTGCTTTGATGAAACCTCAAGTCTGGACCAAGAAATCCTTCTAAAACCTATATCTATCAAAAGAATTGTTCCTCCTGTGGAACCCTCTACAGAATTTACCTTATAGCCTCTAGGTAAAAAAGGAAATGGTCTTCCTGGAACTTTTGAAAATAGTTAGAAAGTTTCAGCTAGCAGATTAATCCACCTTTGGGACCCTGGGATCCTCTGATACTTTTTACTCAATATCCATCTACTTACGTAATAATTTAATGTATTTATGAAAACTTTGTAGAACTATTCTGGTAATTAATATTGCTACCAACAGGCAGATCTGACTGCAGTTCTATAGATAATAATGACTGAGGGTGCAAAGAGATGTGCTTAATCCAGTCAGGTATTGTCTCTATAAAAACACAATTGTTTCCTAAAATAAAATACAGATACTTAACGATTCCCTCAAAGAAAATTTTAACATTTATTTTGTATCTGTTTTCTAAATACCTAGATGTGTAAATGTTGTTTCCCTTAGCTAGATTGTGTTCTTTAGGCAAGGGGACTTATCACCTTTGTCTTTGTGTCCTCACTATGCCCGTATATTTTCTGGCACATAGTAGGCACTTAAGTATCTTTTGGTTCATCAGTTGATGAAATTTATAAGAAAGTGTTATAGAAGTTAAACTGAGATTTAAAGAGTTACAAATACTTTGTACAAAGAAAGAGCACATGTTTGAGAGTCAAAGGCCCTGGAGTTGAATAGTGATTTTCTCTTTGTACCAATGCAACCTTTCATAAGTAACAAACAGCTTTGTTAGGGCTCTGTTTCCTCATGGAATGAAATGTCGTCAAAATAGGTCATATTTAATTGCTGTCTTTGATTCTTCAGCACCTACAACAGTGGTAGGTATGTAGAAGTTGCTTAATAAATACTTGTTGACTGTTTGATTTTTAAAAATTAAGTAAATTATATTACCTCTAAGGTCTCTTCTGATACTAAATCTATGATCTTATGAATTAAACTTTTATCATTCCTCTGTTATTAAATTCAACTGTTTTAAATCATTGCTTAATACATTTTGGCCTTTCCTCTTTAAGGAAAATCTTCTATTTTATCTCAATTCTGGGCCTTATACATATCTATCTTCTGTGATTCCACCAGCTTCCATATGCTCAAAATCAATTTCTTCACTGGCAAAAATATTATGCTTGCTAGTTAACTCAGATCAAGTCAAGTTTGACACCTTTAGGTGATCATATTTCTCACAGGGCTTTTCTCCTCAAGCATCTCTGCTGGAAGGTCATTATGGATGCCAGTCCTCTAATCAGACATTTTCTTCAGCCCTTCATGCATTTGGATATGAACATAGAAAAAGTGAGGCAAGGAGTTGGTTTCTCTGAAACATAAAGAATAAAATACATTTAGAAGTGCAAATGTAGACATTTGTAAAAGCCACTCAGTAAAACATTGTGATTATTACCTCTTTAAAGAGTATCTTAGAAGAACTGCTGCCTTTCCTATGGGCTCTTTGTGTTAACTTAGCCAAAAGGGCCCTTGTACTCAGCTGAACATCCATATTAAGCTGCTGGGAAACCCATTTGTGCCAAATGTTGGCAGCATCAGTAATGACCACAGGGAAATCCAGAGACTGGCAAGAAAACAGTTTGACTTGAAACCAAAGAGTTAATGGAGTAAATAAAAGAAAGTTAGGTTCATGGGGCCTGAAAAATTAGTCCTGTTTTTTGAGTTGAAGGCTTAATGGCTCCGAGTTCTGAGGCTGCTATTTACCTGCCAAGAGACCAAAAAGACAAGACCCCTTTTCAATTTGAGAAGATCTAGGGTATGTAAAAGTGAGGCTTGCTAGGGTTTCAAAGAAAGTGTAAAAGGTTACATATAATCAGTTCTAATGAGAGGCACACTGTAGCTGACTCATTTTGTCTTTAGAATCTGCTCAGGCTCTTGAAAAGCAATCATTACCTGTGAACGTCTTCAAAAAAGAAGAAACTCTAGGTGCAATTTAAGGTGATGGGGATATTTCAAAGTTTTGATTTTTTTTCCTCATCTACTTTAAATTCTTGGTGACCTAAAATAAGACTTGTCCAATGAATTTTTCTTTTCTTTTTTCTCTTTAAGTTGAGAAAAATGTTAACCCCACCCCCATTAATGATTTCTTTGTATCACATTTTCTGAAATACTCTATAGCGATTTGGAATAAAGCCTATTGATAGCTCCCTTCAAAAACATTGTCAAACCTTTAGAAGGTAAGACTGACTATTGTATAACACATATATCTCTAACTCTAAAGGAAGTTTCTTCACCAAGAGTTCCCTACAACAAAAACTGTAGGTTTGTACTTTAAGAAAGGGCTTGAGGGATGACATATCCCCTAAAAACATGAAAAGTTCTTTATAATTTTGGATCTGGAGCATTTGGTGAGCTAAAACCATTGTTTATTTTGGAGCAGAGATGATGATGGAAATGAAGCTATAACTAGTTCTAGATTCTTCTTAGTTTTTCATCATTCATTGGGCAACTCAACCTATCTGATTTTAATGTCTTAATATGAAAAATAGGGATAAAACATCTACCTCACTGGGCTGTTATAAGGATCAAAAGAGATAAGATATATAGCACTTTGCAACCCTTTTAATGCTATATAAATGTAAGTAATTTTTTTTGTCCTAACACTGTAGAATAATTAAATGTGTTCCCATTTTGAAAATCTATAAACAAAGAGGAAAGCATGTTGAATCTTGGTTAAACAGATCTCTGTGAGAAAAATCTGCATTTGGGAAGATTGAATCAAGGAATAATCCTATGGTCTTAGCATTTTTGTTTATCTTCTGACTCCTTATAAACAAAAGAAAAGAGATATGGTGAAACTGTCTTAATTGTTAAATAAAATATAAAATGGCATAAGTAGGGTGGATTAAAAAAGTGCTTACTTCTTTACAACTTGGAACTTGGAACACTAAGGAAGAGGGATACCTAAATACTTGGGTATATCTGTGGTCTCATCCTTGCTTCTCTCACCTCTGCCCATTCTGCAATTCTTTATAATTCTGTTCCGTGTTTTACCACAAACCCTCCATAGCAATATGTCCAATTAGCTAGACTCTGGCTTCTGATAATTTTATCATCTCCAAGGTACCATTTTAATAGTTGAGCTCTTTGCCAGTTGTTTCCATTCTTGTTGAATGAGTTGCCTGTCTTTTTTTCAGGACCATACATGTTCTTAAGTGATACATATATTTTTTATTATGTTGCTAACACACATGGCATTACTATTTCAGTATCCAAATAACAGAGAGGATTGTCTATCATATCATGAACTTCTGTTAATGAAGTTTATTTTTAAGTGCATACTAAAACTGAACAAAAACAGTAAAAACATATCCCTGCTTATCTATATCCCTTTCTAAGCTTCTCGCTTCTAGGAGTTTCAGTGACACTGGTTTCTTCTTCATTTTTTTGCATCACTACTCACCAACTCCCTCCTTGCCAAAGAAGCCTACTCTTTAACCAACAAATATCATCAAACAAATCAAATCATCACATTGCCTAGATATGGAAATGTGTAATATCTTGTATCTCTAGTCTATGACATGGGAAATATTCTTTATCATTAGTCTTTTTAAGCTATGATTAGCCACCATACTAATTAGAGTTCTAAAATTCTTGTAGATATTCTTTCCTTTACTTTATTATGGTTATCTTGATGTCTTTCCATCTGGACTCCAATGACCTCTTCTGTTGGCCACAAATAATAATCTAATTTCTAGAATCTTAGCCTATGATTGGT
Source organism: Gracilinanus agilis (assembly GCF_016433145.1). Lineage (NCBI taxonomy): Eukaryota > Metazoa > Chordata > Mammalia > Didelphimorphia > Didelphidae > Gracilinanus > Gracilinanus agilis. Next base: position 104,994,822 of record NC_058135.1, read on the forward strand.
GAGCTTTCATTTTATCTAAACAGCACCATGGCAAACCATACCATTTCTCAACTATCTCTGTGCCATGTCACCAAATACACCCATACCCATTCTGTGCCGCTTCTGCTTTCTAATCCTACCTCTGAGAACAGTAATCAAATCTACATTACCTGACCACTTTCGTATACAAGTTCTATTTCCCTATTAGAATGGAACCTTCTTGATGGCTAGGACTATCTTTTTTTTTTTTTTTTTTTTGGATATTTGTTTCTGTAGTTTTAGGATTTATTAAGTCCTTCATAAATGCTCCTTTTTGTAGTCATATGAAATGTTCTCCTCATTCTGCTCACTATATTCTATATTGATTCAGATGCAAATAAGTCTTTCCATGCTTCTCTGAATCCATCTTTTTCATCAATCCTATTGGGTCAATATTATTCATTTACATTCATGTATCATACTTTTTTCAGCTATTCTGGAAATTATGTGAAACCCCATTTCCCTGCATTTCTTTGCCATAACAATAAAAGGACATCTTTAAATATTTTTCTACATATGGGATATTTTCTCTTTGATCTCTTTGAGATACCTAGTAGTGATATTACTAGTGGGTCAATGAGTATATGCAGTTTAGTGATATTTTTATATATAACAGTTGCTAAACCTATTACCTCTACTTTTTTCATTATTTCTCAGGTGATTCCTGACCTTTTGTTCCTATAGATGAATTTTGTTGTTATTTTGTCTAGCTCTTTTATTAAATGGTATTAAATCTGTAAGTCAATATATTTTATTTTGTCATATTTTATACCTATAGCCAAAATCATGAATAATTAGTATGCCTCCAATTATTTTTCCTTTATTTCTATAGAAAGAGGGCTTTGTAGTTATTTTCATGTTTGCATGTTTCTTCATAGGTAGCTCAAAAATGTTTTATACTTTCAGTTATTCAGAAAGGAATTTCATTTCATATCTTTTCCTGGTGAGTTTTGTTAGTAATATACAAAAAGTTCATAATTTCATGGGCTTACTTTATAAGCTACTAGTTTGCTGAAGTTACTAATAGTTTTAATTTAATTTTTATAATAATTTTAATTAGTTTTAATTTAATAGTTCAGTCTCTTGGTTTCTCAAAATGAACCACCATATTATCTGAAAATAACAATAATTTCACTTCTTCTCTATGTATATTCTTAATCACATCTTATTATAGCTGGCATCTCCAGAACTATTTCAAATAATAGTGGTGTTATTGTATAGCTTCACTTTATCCTTCCTCTAATTGGAAAGGCCTCTAACATTCTATTAAAAGAGAGTTGGCTCTTCGAATTAAATAGATACTATGTACCATATTGTGGGAAGTTCCATTTATTACTATTATATTTAGTTATTTTAACATATACTGCTTTCTTCAAAAGCTTTCTACTTCTAATGGAACAATCATGCAATTTTTATTATTTTGTTATTAATATAGTATATTATGTTTATAGGGATCTTAATACTTAATAAAAACTTCATTATTAGTGTAAATTCAATCTCATTATAGTATATATTTCAGTGTGTTGCTATACCCTCTTTATAATTATTTTATTCCATTTGTGAATGTATATTAATTATATAATGTTCTATTTTCTTTCTCTTATCTCTCATTTGTATATTAAGAACACAATTGCCATTTTAAGAGTTATAGGGATGTCTTCTTCCTTTCTCTGTTTTTTAAAATTATTTATATAATATTTGAGAAAATATTTCTTCAAGTGTTTGTAGATTTCACTCTAGCAAATCCATCTAGGCCTATATTTTCCCCTTCGAGAGTTTCATTTTAGTTGTTCAGTTTTACTTTCTTTGATTGTTATTTCAGTTCTCTATTTCTTATGTTAGTCTGAATATTTTATAATTTTATAAGTATTAATTAAAGGAAATGGATTCTAGCAAGTTCTATATACCTTCTTTATCTGTTCTGAATTCTTCTTCATCATTTTATTTTGGCATGTTTTTTTCCCCCAGATAAGCTAACAGCTTGTCTAATGATTTTTTAAACTCAAACCTAATTATATTGGGTCAGTTCAGTAGTTTTTGCTTATATTTCTTTCAATTTTCTTTCAATTTTGTTTATATCTCCCTTGCTTTCAGAATTTCTACTTTTGTGTTATTTTGCTCTTGATACTCCTGTAGTTTTCTCTTAATTGCCAATCTGATTCATGGGTTTATCTATCAATGAAAGTACATTAAGATAAAGTTTTTTCCTTAAGAAGTACTCGGGCTGCATTTCAAAAGTATATAGTCATCCCAAAAGTATTATTGTCATTAATACTTTTCTCATCTTTTATTCTAGCAAGTGTTCAGTCTTCCTGAAGGTGCCAAGCAAAACAGAGAAATATGTATATTCCTTTAACTTTCTATTCAGCTTGTCAGTGGATAGAGAGCACTGAGTCTAAAGCGAGGAAGACCTAAGTTCAAATATGGTCTCAGATACTACCTGTGTTTCCCCAATCAAGCCATTGATCTTTCTGCTTCAGTATCTTCATCTGTAATATAGAAAAGGTAATAACACTTACTTCCCAAAGTTGTTGTGAGGATGCCATAAGATAATATTTATGTAGTGCTTTAGCACAGTGCCTGGCAAGTATGTGTTTAAGAAATGCTTATTCCCTTTCTTCTTCTCTGCCTTCTATCCCCTTTTCTACAATGAAAAAAAAAAGGTAGTGAAGTAAGCATAACTAAATCAGTATTAATAACTAGCATTTGGACTAGTAAACCAACATTTGGACAAGTCTGATCCTATTCCTCTGTCTTTGTTTTCTTTACTCACATCCAATTGACTAGTTCATACATTTTCTTAGTCTTCTTTTAATCACCTCCTTTTTGATCAGTCTACCATTGTTGAGGTGTTTGTGTTCTGCTTTTGGTGTTTCCCTAAACTCTAAACTCCTTAGTTCATGTCCCTTCTACATTTTCATCTTTCCATATTGTTTTTCAGGGGAACTTACACTGACTGGAACCTTTCCAATCTCTTTGTTGAATAGTAACCAGTGTTATATTTTTATGCTAATTTTTCCCTAAAAGATGGTCAAAGTAGGGTAATGATTTTCAACAAATCTCTTCTGGTCTCTCCAGCTGTGAGTGACTGTCTATGGCAGTGATGGGCAAACATTTTAAAGAGTGGGCCAAAGGAAAGGAAATGTTCATCTGTCAGTCTGTTTCTAAGGCAATTCTTTCAAAGTTTCATTGTATTGTATCCTACTCATTGTATTCGTCAGATTAGGAATAATGTTGCACCGCCTGATAGAACCGTTCAGGGGGCCGCATCTGGCCTGCAGGATGTAGTTTGCCCATCACTGGTCTATGGGCTTAGTTATTTACATGTTATCTCTATCTATTCAATTAGAATGTGAACCCTTAAAGACAGGACTATTTTTGTTATTTGCTTATTGTTTCATTATATCTCTAGCACTTAGTATACTCAATTGTTGTTTAGTTATTTTCAGTCATACTTAACTCTTCATAAACCTTTTGTGGAGTTTTCTTGACAAAAGTACTAGAATTATTTGCCATTTCCTTCTCTAGCTCATTTTACAGATGAGGAAACTAAGACAAATGGGAGTTAAGTGACTTGCCCAGGGTCACACAGCTATTAAGTATCTGGGACCAGATTTGAACTTAGGTCTTCCTGAGTCCTTGCCTGACACTTGATCCATTGTGCCATTTAGCTACTCAATTAGCATAGTACCTGGTACATAAATGTTTAATAGACGCTTTAGATTGATTGATTTGAGTAGAAACTCAAAATAATGAATGAGAAGGAATAACAACTGAACAGTTGGTGAGAGAGGATATTTGAATTAGAGAAGCTGAGAAGAAAGAGTTGTCCATTTGAAGTATACTAGTGTTGCTAAGAAAAAAAACTAATAACCAATGAGAATCAGATTTTGAAGAAAATTTAAGTTTCTATTTGTAAAACTCTTTAAGGTTTATAGACCTCTTTAAATATATTATCTCATTTGAGCCTCATTGCATTCTATGAGGCAGGTCGACATATTTTCCCCACTTTTAAGATGAGTAACCTATCCCTATCACCCCCAAAAGAACTGATGTGCTAACAGTTGTAAAGCTTGAAGGGGATGAGCCAAGGCTGAAAACCATGTCTTCTGACTTCAACTCAAGAATCCTTTCTATTTACTGTGTTGTCCCCAAAGTAAAATGAATCAAAGCTGAAAGTGACCTCTGATCTCACTCCTGAATAAAATTTAAATGACAGTTCATTTCTAAATGCCTCATGTTTTCTTCTCTTCCTTTTCAAACTATTCTTAATTCTGTAATAGATGAGTAAATAAAGAATAGGATAAGTTTCAAGAGAATTGCAAACTTGAATATTTTCCACATCACTAATAGCAGAGAAATACACATTGAAGTGATTCTAAGGTTTCTTTTACCTCACACTCTGAGAATTGGTAAATATCACACACAGGAAGATAGGCACACCATATATAACAATACCCATTAGACCAATGATGGGCAAACTATTCCCCGTGGGCCAGATCCAGGCTGTAGTTTGCCCATCACTGCCTTAAGCAATTCCCTAGTCACTACATCCCCACATCCAGATGTAGTGATTAGGGAATTGCTAAGGCAGTGTTGGGCAAACTGCAGCCTGAAACTGGCCTGCGGGAATAGTTTGCCCATCACTGCATTAGACTGTAAGGGGCAGAAACTTATAGATATGAGGGCAAAGACTTTATTTTGCCTCTTTTTGTAACCCTAGTGCTTAATTGAGTACTAGGCAAAAATTAATGCTTAATAAACATTTGTTGATTGATCATTGCTGCAATGAACTCATTCCACCATTCTAGATACCAGTTTGGAGATGAACAATAGGAGTAAATAAATGGTTCCTATCCTTCGTCCTAGATATCTAACTATTAAGTAAAGAATCCAGGGAAGTAAGTGAAAAAAATAAAGGTCCATACATATGAAATATTCATAGCAGTCCTTTTTGGTTCTGACAATGACCTAGAAATGAAGTAGGCACCAAGAGAGTAATTTAAAAAATCGTGATGTCTCTGTGTTTGTATGTATGTATCTTTAATCTCAAGGAGTTAACGTTTTATTGTAAAGTAGGATGGAAGAAGGAAGTGATTTGTATGTAGATAAAAAAATCTATTAAAATAAATACAAAGAGATTTAGGTTGATGGGATGTGTGACAACTAGGGAAAATCAGAAAAGTTCTATTAGAGGTGGCATTTGAGCTGAACCTTGAAGATAGATGAGGATTTCGGGCAGTGAAAGAGAAGATAGAGAACACTCTAGTCTTAGAGAACAGCCTGTATAAAAGCATGGATTCAGGAACATGAGATGTTATGACTAGGGAACTTTAATTGGCCAGCTTAGACAGAACAAAAACCTGCATGACTACAAGTAAAGTAAAATCAGCTCTGTTAAAGCTATCTAAACAAAGCTACCAACTGTGACAAAATGTAAAAACAATAGAAAACAAGCATGAAAATTACCTAAGACGGAGTCTTTATACATTGGGGTAAGCAACAGTGTTCTTATAAGTGAACATCAATAAAGTTTGTTTTGGACACAAAGACATTTCCTAATAGATGTCCAAACAAAACCTAATAAAATACATTCCCCAGAAATAGTTCCACAAAACTAAGAGAGCAATTAGAAGTGATAGTTAAATGATGAAATATTATTTTTTTCAGAATAGGACTTAAGTTACCGAAAGAAATTTTATTAAACCTTGACCAAAACCAAGTCTTGACCATACTTGGAACAATTTGGGTCTTGTCACAATATGGAAGAGCTTTTATTTTTAAAACTCTTACCTTCCATCTTAGAATCAATATTGTATATTGCTTTCAAGACAGAAGAGTGGTAAGGGCTAGGCAGTGGGGGTCAAGTGACTTGCCCAGGGTCACACAGCTAGGAAGTGTCTGAGACCAGATTTGAACGCAGGACCTCCTGTCTCTATGCTTGACTCTCATTCCTCTAAACCACCTAGCTACCCTCTGGAAGAACTTTGTGATGCAAAAGTATTAGTAATTAATTTATACTTTAGGAAGAAGGCAGGGTACTCTTTTGGTAGGTTTCCACAAGATCATTAAAGCAGGCTAAATTTAACCACTAGATGTAAACTGCCAGCAGCCTGCTTCTAGGTAAGGTGAGACTATTCTGAAATTCAGAAAAATCTGGCAGAGCTTAGATAAGAGCTCCCTCTTCTTATTCACTTTTAATGTTATTTGATGTATCTTGTGTATTATATCACAGTCACACGCTGAGATATCTGTCCCTACTGAATTCTCCCTTGTCAAAAGAAAACAGTTGTATAAATCCACCTGATGTAAGAACCCCATGTGGAAGCATATTCAACATACCACCCCTGTATCCCCTATCTCTCTGCCCAGTGGAGAGAAGTGTGTTTCATCAGCTCTTCATTTGGACCAAGCCATGTCATTGCAGTTAATTCAAGCTCAGCTACATTTTAGCATTATTTTCATTTGTATTTTTTAGTCATTTTCTATATCAGAAATATCACACATGATCCACAGCACATGCAGTTTGAACCAGATCAAAAGGTAATTGAGGCGGGGGGGCGGAGCTCAGTGCATTGAGATCCAGACCTAAAAATGGGAGGTCTTGGGTTCTAATATGTCCTCAGATACTTCCCAGCCGTGTGACCCTGGGCAAGTCACTTGACCCCCATTGCCTAGCCCTTACCACTCTTCTGCCTTGAAACCAAAACAGAGTATTGATTCCAAGATGGAAGGTAAGGGTTTTTTTTTAAAAAAAAAAAGTAATTGGGGACCACACAAATGCAACTAACAACAATGTGGAAATAGGCCCTGAACAAGGACACAAGTTACAACCAGTGCAAATGTGCGTCGGCCATGGGTGGGGGGAATGCGGGGGGTGAAGGGGAAAGTAGGGGTATGAAGCATGTAAACAGGTTAAAAATGAATATTAATAAATGTTTAAAATGGAAAAAAAAGGTAATTGGGGAAATATTTAACAAAATAAAAAAAATTCCCACAAAACATAGAAAATATTCCATTTTGAAACTAAAATCAAACATGTGACCCAAAAGGATCCCTACATATTGGCCACTTTTATTTGAGTTTGACAACACTATTGTATTCTATTTTCTGATCATCCTTTCTTTACTGTACAGCAGTTCATATGTGTCTTCCCATGTTTCTCTGTGTTGATGATTTTCATCTCATTGTGTTATGACATTAATAAACCTTCATATGCTCAGTTTTCCCCCAGTGGACAATTCATTTTGCTTTCAATGTTTTTCTATCACACACACACAAAAATCTGCTGTTGTGAATATCTTGCTCTATGTGGGGTCTTTCTGTACTTTTTCCTTTAGGAGTATATGCCTCCAATGAGATCATTGGATCCAAAGTTGAGTTTTATTTGTGGTCAGGAATGATTTGATCAATTCATAGCTCCATTAACAGTGTGTTTGTGTGCCTATCTTCCTACAACTCTTTCAACATTTACTATTTTTGAAATTTACATCTTTTTTAGACTTTGATGGTTATGAGGTGAACCTTCTGAGTTATTCCATTCTATTTTTATAGTTAATGATTTCCTCCTCATACTTTTGATTTAGTTATTACTCCAAGTGTTCTTTTAAAAAACAAACCTTATTTCTGTCTTAAAATCAATACTAGTGTATTGGTTACAAGGCATAAGAGCTATGATTGCTAGGCGATGGGGGTTAAGTAACTTGCCCAGGGTCACACGGTGCCACCTCCTCTTAATAGCCTTCTAAATATCAGACCCACTCTCTTGCATTAACTCTGAAGAATAACGGAAAACTATATTAGCCAAATAAATTCATTATAGGGTTTCTAAAAACAATGTCTTTGTATAGTTCTAGCAAGTGATTTTAATGTTTTCATCTTAATCAGCAAATTCTCACATTTGTAGGCCTATTATAAATGCCCAGGATTGAAGAGCCATTAAAGAGAGAGAGAGTGAGATGGCAGCAAGATGGCACAGTGGACGAAGTGCCAGGCCTCAAGTCAGGAAGACACATCTTCTTAAATTCAAAACTGGCCTCAGATACTTCCCAGCCGTGTGTCCTTGGACAAGTTACTCGCCCCTGTTTGTCTCACTTTCCTCTTCTATAAAATAAGCTGGAGAAGGAAAATGGCAAACCAGTATCTTTGTCAAGAAAACCCCAAATGTAGTCATAAAAAGTCAGACACAATTGAAAAATGACTGAATAACCGCCACCAAGTAAAATGGGAAGACCTTCTTTTATCTAATACTCACTCCATTCCCCATCCACAAAAGCAATCCAGACCTTATAGAGTCTGGCCCTCTCTCCCAAAAGTATATTTGTCTCTGGATTGTATTTTTACTCTGACTGTTCCTCTAGTTTTCCAGCATAGAATAAAGATCTCAGAAATAATACTCCAATGATTTATAGGTGTCACTACACCTCTGTTGTAAAAATATAGTCTTATATGGGGTAGCATTTAAGAGTATTTTATTGTTTTATAACTTGTCAGGAAATTGCTGCAGTTTTGACTCTTATTATGATTGCATACTCATGTGAGAACTCATTGATAATCGTAAAAAGAAACCTCCAACATAAATTAAGCCAAAAAGCAATCTTAAAGCTGTCGTTCAGGATTCAGAAGATAGAGGGGGAAATCCTCCCCTCTAGGGCTCATTTGAGCTCTTGGATAGTCTGTATCAATGCCCTTTTTACCTTCTTAGTCTCTTTCACTCAGTTAAAGGATCTTATGACATTAGCAATCAAGAACAAAACCTAGAGAATGGTTAAACCAATGCAGACAGTAAGAATTCATATTATTTTGGTGCTTTAAGGTTTGCCCTGTGTTTTCCTTACATTGCCCCTGTGAAGTAGGTCAAATAGGCATTATTATTATAATTTTACAAATAGGGAAACTGTGGCACAAGTTTTCATATAACTGCCACTTTCCAAAGATTATACTCCCACTACCAAAACCTCCCTTGTGACAATTCGGTACAGTCAAACAAAACAACTTAATAAATTTAATTGCCCTCTCAGAAAATGGATGTTTCCTTCTATTACTATAGTCCAGCATTTCCCTATCAAGAAACCAGAAGCCTGCTTTGACCATTAGTCATTTGAAGTCACAGTGAGTTAATACATTCATCTGAGATCATCCCAAGTTCAAGGGTGTTCCCTAGACCACACAAATAACAATCAATAATTTGGATCCAGACCTATCCTGTTCCTGCTGCCACATACTTTTCTCTTTGACCTGCCATGACATCTCTATGATGAGGATAACCTCTTAACTAATTACATTTTACTGGTTCTTAAGACTAAGATGAACCAGATGTGTTACAGCAGGTTTGGGAGTAAAAGTGGGTGGAGAAGATGAAGTTTCAGTTAAATCCTAGAGGGAGAGGGATAGCTAGGTGTTTTAGTGGATAGAGAGCCAGGCTAGGAGATGGGTGGGCCTGAGTTCAAATCTGAACTCAGATACTTCCTTGCTGTCTGATCCTGGGCAATCACTTAACCCCCATTGCCTAGCCCTTCCCACTCTTCTGTCTTGGGATCAATACATAGTATTGATTGTAAGGCAGAAGGTAAAGGTTAAAAAAATTGTGGAGGGATTACCTGGGCCTGTAATTTCTTTGACATTAGGATCTCCCAATGTGGAAACACTTCCCATGAGGACAATTCTACAACTCTTCTGTAATTTGTCATTAAAGTTGCTTAGAGAACTAAGAGGTTAAATGACTTTCCTGAGGCTACCTGTCTGGCATAGGAAGGACTTGAACTCAGCTCTTTCTGGCTCAAAGACAGGTATTTTATCCACCATGCCTGCCACACAGGCATTGTTCACATAAACATAAGAAATCAAATTATTTATTGGGGAAAAAAAAAGACTCTTAGCTAGATCTAATTGCCATCATTTCCTTTTTAATCAGTGGTGTTTTGTTTTTTCAGTTTGGGATAATGATTGCAGTCTTTAGGAACATTCTGTGATTGGATATAAAGCAAATTGTCTATTTGTAGCCAGCCAGTCAGGAGAAGGTATATTTTGGCCAGCCAAGCCACCATGACATCAGTGAAGCTGATGCCAACATGTCCTGGTGGTAAGGCATCAGAGGCAAAACAGTCTGTAACACCTGGAATATGGGAAGGATCTGTTTGCAATCAAATTTCAGTCAGTCGTGACCCTACCCCGGACCTAACAAAGCTTACCAGATTTTACAGTCTTGGCCTGATGAGTACTGGAATACCAAATACTTGGCCAGGAGCTGTTGCCAGGGCTCCTTAGATAAAGAAGCCGCAGAAGCAGACCAAGGGATTTCCCAGCAGTTGTCCTAATTGAGGTGTAAAGATTACAAAACGGGATGCCTGGATATAAAATATTTTGATGTTATGCTAAAGGCATGTAGACCAATACAGGAGCTTGGCCCCTGAGACACTGATAATTTTGCTAACCCAATTGCCAATCTAATGAACCATTACTCCAACCTTTTCAACACTCTGAAAGAAGCCAGGTATCCAGTAGGACCAGCAAAATACAGGCAAATAGTCCCAAATATTAAATGCTTCTCTATGCAGAAATAAATGTGCCTAGGAATTGCAGTGGGATGTTGCCTATAGACCTTTGGCCCAATGAGACTGAATGGATGCAGATCCAGAAAAGGCCTTCTTCTTTCATCAAATGATTTGACATAGAAAAGACACTTTGCAAACTTTAAAGAACATTATAAATGCTCTCTGTTATTGTTACTATTATCATAAATGTTTAAATTTAAATGTGAATGCAAACATTCCTGAAATTCCACTCTTGTGCTCTAATAATACTATGATGCTTCTTGGGTCTCTGCCATCTTGAAGTCTGTGTTTTTGCATTTATGTTATAAGCAAATATTATCCCAGTCACTAGAAAGTTAGATATTTTTCTTGATGGAATTTACTCTTTTGCCCATTTTTTTTTCTTTTGGGGTGGAAAATAGATCAAAGAAATCATAGGAAGGGTCTGATCTGTAGGACTCCAAAGGGAAGGGAGAAAATAAGACATTTCAAAGCTGATTTTAGAATTGGTTTGACTCCACAGAGATTGGTCTAGAACAGTGATTCCCAAAGTGGGTGCTACCGCCCCATGGTGGGTGCTGCAGCGATCCGGGGGAGGAGGGGCGGTGATGGCCACAGATGCATTTATCTTTCCTATTAATTGCTATTAAAATTTTTAAAAAATTAATTTCCAAGGGGCTAAGTAATATTTTTCCTGGAAAGGGAGTGGTAGGCCAAAAAAGTTTGGGAACCACTGATCTAGAACTATCAGAGATAACTAGAAGCCCCAAGTATGACTCTATTCCATATAACTCAGATAGATTTGAAGTTTGGTAGAGTTGATAAGGGTATTCACTACCACCACTCCCCAATACTGCAATTTCCTATGGCCTTCCTTTATCTAAATCTCCTTTATTCAGAAAGCATCAAGTAAAGTCAAGATCTGCAGTGCAGATCACAAAGAAGACTGCCACTCTGAATGATTTACAATTCAAGAATCACAAAATTTCCCAGTTTGAGGTTTCTCTTTTACTACACACATAAAAAAAATTAAAATAAGCAATTGTGTTCAGAATGGCACCATCCAATTTTATGATCCTGATGACATGGAGCAAACTACTTGTATTTTGCTCTTGTGGTTTATGATGTCCCTAGAACATTCAGTGTAATTATAGCCTTGTTATATACAGTTGGGAGATGCATTATTACTATATAATGAAAAGAAGACTATTGTAAGCTTTTAAAAGAGCTGTTTATGTTCTCATTACGGTCACCTTCTGATTATGGTATTAGCAGCAACCATCAGGAAAGTGTAGATAGAGTAGGAAACTTATCTTCAATACAGACAGTAGGTTGTAACAGAAAAGAACTTTAATAGTTCAGATGTTAACATTTCTAAGAACTTTTTTTATAGCATCCTATTTCAAGATTTGTGAATACTCTCAAGGAATAAATCTTGAGGACATTATTCCATTCTTTGAAGTCTGAAATAAGCTAGGTGCTCTGTGTATTATGCGTGATTCTGAATCACCACATTGTATTTATAGAATGGTCAGGGAAAGAGAGAATTCAATGTCTTCTAGTTGAATTGTAAGGGAAAAATTGATCTAACTTAGATGTTAACATCAGAGCAAGAAACTGGACCTGTGATTTCATTAATATCAGGTAGTCCCAGAAGAGGACATTTCTTTTACCAGTGCAAGTTGACCCATTCTTTTCAACTCATGTTCTTAGGAAGCTTTCTAGAAACTTAAGCGACATCCCCAGGGTCACCCAGTCATTAATGTCAGAAGCAAAAAAGCCTGGAACCATTTAGGTTTTCCTGGGTGCTAGACCAGCCCTTTGAGAATGATATTAAATATTTAAAAATGTTGTTTATAGAATGACAATCCCCATGAAGTGAATTGAAAAACTTCAGTCATTTTCTAAATAAATCTGTACAAAGAACTTAATATTGTCAATCAGTCAGTCAATAAATATTTATTGTGCTAAGTGCTAGAGAAAGTAAAGAACTCTAAAGGAATTCCGATGGGAGAGAAAAATATGAAAACAGCTATGTACAAGCTATATAAAGGATAAACTGTAGATAATCAACAGAAGGAAGGCATTAGAATTATGGAAGAATAAAGAAAGACTTCTTATAGAAGGTAAGGTTTTAGAGAATCTTGAAGGAAGCCAAGGAAACCAAAAGGAAGAAATGAGGAGGAAGAGAATTGCAGGCATGAAGGATAACCAATGAATATTCTTGAAGTCTAGAGATGGAATTTCTTGTATGAGGAACAGCTAGGAGGAATCAAAATGTCTAAGAAGACTGAAAAAGGGAAGAGCAGGTTATGAAGGACTTTAAATAAAAATCAGATTTTTGTATTTGACCATGAAGGGAATAGGGAACCACTGGAGTTTACCAAGTTGGGAGTTGGAGTGGTTAGTAGTGACATGACATTGTTTATTTATTTATTCATTATTATTATTATTGATAATAATAATAATACTTTAGGATGATCATTTTAGGCAGCCGAGTGGAAGATGGCTTAGAATGGGGAGATCCTGGTGGCAGGGGGACAAATGAATAGACTACTGCAATAATGCAGGTGTGAGGAGTTAAGGGCCTATACCAGCGATGGAGGAGAGAAAGGAGCAAATGGGATAGGTGGTGAATGCAAAATCTGTAAGTCTTGGCAACAAATTTTGATATAACAGAGTGAGAAACAGTGAAGTAGTTGTCAAAAGGAGGAGACTGAAGGATGTTGCACAATTGTGCTAATTACATCTATGTTATATAATCTTAAACTGCTCCTTCACTACTGTGTGAGAGTCCTTTTACTCTTGATTTTTATCACTGTCCACAGCATCTGTTCCAAAGCTTTTCTTTTCTCCTCAAACCACTTTCACCACTTCTTGTCCCTTCCCTCTCTACAAAGGAACTTGCCTCATAATTTACTTATAAAACAGACTATTGATCTCCTTACTCTACATTTCCATATTTCATATCACCTCCTCATCATCACATATCCCCCACTATCAAGGTGAATTGAATATATCTCTGCCCTTTTTACTTCCTTCCTCTTTTTGAAACTTATACCTTGAAAATCCTCCCTCTTTGTGTAATCTTCCATTTCTTTATACTACTGTTTAAAAACATGTTCAGATAGATCTCCAACCAGTAAAGAAAAAAACTTTCACTTGACCTTGCCATATTCTCAAGCTATTATCCAATATCTCTCCTCCATATTCACAGATAAGCTCCTAAAATAACCTCCTTCTTCATGAACTCTTATTCACTTCTAAATTCCTTATACTTATCTAGCTTCTGATACCATCATTTAACTAAAACTGTTTTCTCCAAGGTCTACAAGGACTTCTTAATTGTTAAATCCAATAGCCTTTCTCAGTTCTTATCCTTCTTGACCTCTCTTCAGTCTTTTTTTAAATTTCATTAAAAAAATTTTTTTTGACTATCTCATCCTTCTGAATATTTTTTCCCTTCTAGAATTTTCACAGCAGCAAGTGTTTCCTACTGGCTCTCCTCCTACTTATCTGACTTTTCCTTCTTCATATTTGGTTTCTTCCTTATATCTCTCCCCATACGTGTGGCTGCGTTCTGGACTTTTTTTTTTTTTTTTGGTCAGTATATTTATGTTCTTAGTGATCTCAGCAGCTCTCGAATATTCAGTTATAAGCTCCATACATACACACCAAAATTTATGTATCCAGTCGTTATCTTTTTTTCTCCCTGAGTTTGTTTCATGTAACTACTTATGGGATAATTCATAGGCATCTGAAACTCAATATGTAACTGGAAAAAAACCCTCAAATTTCTCCCTAAGTCCACTCCCTTGCTTAACTTTGATATTTCTACTAAAGGTATCGCTCTCCTAGTCTTTCTGGGTTCCAACCTCTGAGTCATTCTCAATTATTCCCTCTTTGTCACACTTTCCAGATTTTGCTAGTTTTATTTCTACAATCCCATTCCTCTCCTTTCCACCTATAAAATCAGAATACCGATTCAAGTTCTTATCACCTTTCATTTGGAATATTTTATAGGATTCCCTATCTCTAGTTTCTCTGACCTCCACCCATCTTCCTTATAGTTGATAGACTGATATTCCTAAGGTATAGATAGGTGTGACCACTCACTCCCTTACTCAGGAAGCTCTTCCATTTGGGATCAAAAGACCTTCATGGTATCCAGTTAGACTTCCTTTCCAGAATAATTTTATATGACCCTCCTCATATTAATTTCCTATTCACTGAATAATTAATTAATAAAATTAACTAATTTCATATTATTCCTCTAATCCCTATAGTGCCATTGCCAAATTGACTTACTGGCTATTCCCCATGCACAATGGCATTCTATCTCTCCTATGCCTTTGTGAAAGTGTTATGGATTTCTGAAACATCATTCTTCAGCACCTCTAACTTTTAGAATCCCATACTCCCTTCTAGGCTCATATCATTTGACATCACTTCCCCAGTTCTTTTTGCCCCAAACATACATAGATATAGATATGGATATAGATATGGATATAGATATAGATATAGATATGGATATGGATATGGATATGGATATGGATATGGATATAGATATGGATATAGATAGATATAGATATAGATATAGATATGGATATGGATATGGATATGGATATAGATATAGATAGATATAGATATGGATATGGATATGGATGTGGATATGGATATAGATATAGATATTATGGTAGTTTTATTTTTTTCTCCTCTGTGCATGTTTTATTCTCCAACAGGAAGTAAGCTACTTGAGGACAGAGACTGTTTTCTTGTTGCTTTGTATCTCTAGTACCTAGCATAATGCTTTTACATAGTAGGTACTCAATAAATGCTTACTGAAATGAAAATATATGCATTTATGTGTACATGTATATTGACATATGAGGAAATATTTGTATATATATTCATATGTAAGAAGAGGTATGTTTGATCTTGATGTCAGGTAAAAGCTTACTTGAAGTTAGACCTGTCTGTAGTGAAGTGGGTTACCTCAGGATTTCAAGGCTTACCCTTCATTAGTGATCACAAGAAGAAACTGAATGACCTCTGGTCAGGCTTGTTGTAAGAAGGGATGCTTTGTGGGGTACAGGTTGGTCTAGATGCTTGCTAGATTGTTGAGGTCCCTTCCAAGCAGAGGTAAACTGATTATTTTTTAACCAGAAAAACATTTTTAAAAGATAGCAGAAACCACTCAAGTTTAACCTACATTAAATTTCTACATGTTCCACCAGAGTTTCATTTTATTCTAGTCTCAAATCTGAGGCATCATCCTTGCCTGTGCCAAGCTTATGGTCTATTACAGATTAGATATCATGGTACCTGTGATTTCATTGATATAGGGATGTCCAATATAGACTTGTCCCAATATCAATACAAGCTAGTTTCCTCTTAGAGAATTTCTTAGGGCACTGAGAAAATAAGTGGTTTACTCAGGATCACACAGCCAGTATGTATCAGAATTGGGATTTCACACCAAATCTTCCTAAAAGATAGGTTTGGGGAAGGAAGGAAGGAACGAAGGAACGAAGGAACGAAGGAAGGAGAAAAAACTCCAATGAGAAAACATAAGCAACATTATTTTTTTCACTAAAACTTCAAGAAAACATAGATTAATTCATTTTCTTCTTCCATCTCAGTTTCATATGTGAACTCTGGATTATAATTCCCCTAACACCTCTATCTTTAACCACGTCTTTGTCATCCCCATGAGAGATGATAAAGAGTATTGGAAAAAAGATTGGCATGTAACACCTTGTTGACATCCTCTTCTTAGTACTTGAGGCTTTCCAAGAAGATGTAATATTTCAACCCTCCTTAATATAATCACTATAGATTTTCCAGAAGAGGTTCATTTCCTGCAACTTTTTTATAGAGAATGCTGAATGCTCCAGTAGTGATTTTTAGACCCCATCTTAAAGAGAACAGACAGGGTCAGCAACTTCAAGCATTTTACCAAGAGGCTGATGATGGTGATTGTCCCCTTTGAAGCTTGAAGCTGGGGTGATGTGTTGAATACAGTCAGAATGTCACTGCCTCCTCTGATGTGTATTTAAAGTGCTATGTAAATGTAATTATTATTACATTATTTTATTATTATTATCATCATTATTGCCATAATGTGAAAGAGAGAATAAGAACAAAAATTCAATAAGCCTACCATCCAGTGTAAAGTTGTAGAATAAAGCTTGCAAATACTCTCCCATTAAGAGAAATTAATAAGACAGTTGTGCTTTTCCCACTACCGTCATTTTCATCAGCAGAAAAACAGATTAAAATTACTATGTGCAACATTGATTAGCTTGCACTTCCATAGCCCCCACTGCATTACTTTCTTTGATTATGCAAGGTTCATTTCAGCTCAATGTAGATTAAATCAGAATAGTGACATTCCCAACTGGACCACCAGATGGAATCACATTTTAATTAACTTTTCAACCAGCATACAGATGTGCTGCTTGTGAAAACTACCCAAAAAATCATTCATTTTTAGCAAACATGGCTTTTCAGCCACAGTGGCAGATCTTAATCTGGAATAAATGATCACATTATGGGATCATAAGCTTTTACAAAAGCAAAAATTGACCACATTTAGAAACAGGTGTATTTAGGGCAAGAAACAAGCTAAATTATGTTATTATGTACTCGACACCTGTTGGAATTGCTGGATTAGGGGAAATGTTGGCGTGATGAAAGAATGTCTCATATCCTTCAAATCCAAAAGAATTGTCATAGAATTTGTAAAAATTCAGCTTCCCTGTACTGCCCTACCCAGATGCCACAAAATAGTGGAAATTATCCCCTAAAAACATTTTTATGAAGCTGGGACTAATAAATAAGAGTTATTTTGATCGAATATTTCTTCAAAAGCAATAGTAAAATACTTTACAAAGAACTCTTTGAGAGAATAGCTCATTAATACTCCCAGCATCTCTGTAAGAAAACTTGTCAATAGCCATGATGCAATTTGTTAGAATGTCAGAGAGGAAGGATGTGAGAAGGAAAAGCCAAACTTACATCTGGGAATGGCTTTCTTTGTCATTTAGTGAGATAACCTGCCATGACTTTTCCCAGTGCTGCTTAGTGATGACAGAAGGTGTTTAGTAGCATCTAATTTTCTTCCTCTGTCACTACCATACTTGGACAGAGTTGTGAACTTGAAATGCTTCAGAGGCAAGAGTAGGAAAAAAAACTACAATGTAATATTGTATTGGAATAGTGGAATGCTAGACTTGGAATCAGAGAAACCATGGTCAAATCCTCTCTCTGATCCTAATTTAGTGACCAGTAGCAAATCACTTAATCTCTCTAAGCCTCAGTTTTCTGATTTGCAAAATGGGAATAATCAGCCTTGCAGGATTATTATCAGGTTATGCTGACAGATGCTTCAACAATTGGCTCTTTGGGGAGAAATGTATGCACACCACACTTTAAAATTTAATCTATATTATTAACATTTTCTCTCTCACTTTCTTATGTCTAGACAATCTCTAAAATAATAACTCAAGTCTAGATTTGTAACATTTTCTAATTTCTGAATTCACACACTAACAATTTAACAATCTACTCTCAAGCTCAAGCACATCACTGGCTGTTATGAAGTTTGTGACATAATATATAGAAAATGATGTTATTTATTATTATCTGGGAATTCACAAAACAGTACAATTAATTCCTGATTGGAGGTAGAGATTAGAGTGAAACAGCTTCATACAAAGGATAAGCAAGAAATTTCTAACTATTGTCCAAGATCATTAGCATCATACAGGTCGTGGAAGGAATTTGTACCAAGTGTTTCTGATTACACACCTCCCTCCCATCTGTTACACCAGTGAGTCTCAAAATTTTTTAACTCAGAATGCCTTTACATTTTTTTAACCTTACCTTCTCTCTTAGATTGGTTCCAAGACAGAATAGTGGTGAGGGATAGGCAATTGGGGCTAGGTGACTTGACCAGGATCACATAGCTAGAAAGTGTCTGAGGTGACATTTGAATTCAGGGACTCCCATCTCCATGCCTGGTGCTCTGCCTACTGAGAAACCTAACTGCATCTGCCTTCACACTATTAAAAATTATCTTTTTTTTACACTCTAAAAATTATTGAGGAACCCTGCAAAGATATTTTGTTTCTGTGGGGAGATGTCTATCAATATTAACTAAATTAGAAATTAAAATATCTTGGCATTATTAGGAAAAACAGTTTGGACCTCACAAATTCCAGGAGAGGTCTCAGGATTCCCCAATCCTGGACCACATCTTTAGGAATTGTTATTCTATACTATACTATGAACTGCCTTTCTGCTAAGGACAAAAAAGTAATTTGATTATATCTATCTCTCTATACACATATTCACATATCTATGAAGATAGAGATTTTTCAGAGATTTACATAATGCAAATTATTGTGGAATCCAATATTTTTTACAGTCTTCTCCTCTACCCCACAGACCTTACCCTATGGAAAAGATAGCTTGTCTAATACAACCTTTTTAGAACCTTTTGATTTATTTACCAGTTCTTAAATTTATTAATGGAAGTTGGCATGAAATGGGGTTCTACAATAAATCCGGTAAGGAACATAGCACTGAGTGAGTAAAAGAAAAGAGGACTTCTGGTCTCAAGATGCTTAAAGTTTAGATTATGAGTAATGGAAGCTGAGATTAGACTTGGGACAGAATGGAGCTGAGTGCCACTCCTGCACTTCAGAGGAGAAACAGAAGACTCTCCACATGGAATCTAACCTTTGCACTTCCAAGAAGTATGTTGAAAATGGATTTATATAGCTAGGTCCTTTAAAGCAATGGAACCATTCCTCCTCTACCCACCTGACAATTTCCCCCTGAGAATTAATAAAAACTACTCTTCCACGTGGTGAGTTTAAAGACTGAATCTTCCTGAACTTCTATTAAGAAACTTCCTTTTATAGACTCTGTGAATGAAGTTTGCTCCATTCACTTCCCAGCCTCAGATTATTTTTAATTGAGGATTGATAATAGTTCAATCCTCTGACGACCATCTTTTAATACATTGAACCCATAAAACCTCTTTTTCACCCTTACACTACCAAAGTTTTACACTTAACAAAACTCATGTCCTAGAATTTTTGGTCCACAGGGTTTTAGTTTAGGGGAAACACAGAAACCAAAGTATAGTTTTCTACTCAAGAATAATTCTAAGCCCCTAAAGGGTCTCAGTAGCTTCAAGAAAGATGCACAGGCCCTACCTTACCTATTACAATATTGAGGCTCTAACAGAAAGGATTTAAAAACACATCAGTAACTCTTCATTACTGATATTGTATATCTAGGGGGCAAAGCTTTAAAGTGAATTGTCTCAATTCATCTCAACAGCTCTGTGAGGCAAGTGGTGCCAGTATTATTATGCCACTTTATAGATTATAAAACTATAGGCTGAGTTTAAATGGTTTTTCCTTGGTCATTCAGGTAGTGTCAGAGTTGAGATCAGGAACTCATGTCTTTCTGACTCAGAGAATAGTAGTCATGATAATTCACATTTTCACTCATAGCCAATTTTTTTTTCCATTTCCTATGTTTTCTGCCTTTTTTTCCATCTTTGTGGAACTAAACCTTTCTTTCATTTGTAATCTTTTTTTGCTGCCATTTTCTGAAATCATGCTGAGTATGTACCAACACAAAGTACTGTAGAAATTTTAGTGTAACCTGTCAGGTTAATGAGTTTTCTGGGTATGTTCAGTTTCTATTCACATCCCTTCAGACATTTGCATTTATGAAAGTTTGTATTTGAAATCAAATAGATTTTTTTGAGGTTATATAAAATTAGAATTCTCCCACAAGTCGGAAGTGAAAAGTTTAGATTTTAAAAAAATCTATTCAAATGCTCAAATGGATTTGTGATCTCATCGATATGGATATTCTTCCAATAATACGGATCAAAATCTGGTCATCCCATAGGAGGCTCTTGTCTACATCTTCCCTTAAATGTGGAATAGGGTGGCCATCCAGAATGCCAGGGGTGTTCTTTCATTTTGATGTTCAAGGTCTCCCATCTTGTCCAGCCTCATCTCAGATTAGACTACTCTTTATCCATTATGCTTATTTTTTTCTCCTTTTGTTTCTACATTTCTGCTGAAGTTATCCTCTATGCCAGGATCACACTTCTGGACAACCTTCCCTCCTCTCCCCTGCGATAATCATCTCCATCTGTTTTAATTTCTGCCTTCTTCCAATTCAAGAGCCAAAGCCATTTCATTCTCCCATGAAAACTGCCCTGACCACAATCCTGGGCCCAGATGATAAATTCCTCTCATTCCTAGTCATTCCTAGCATTTGACCGGAACCTTTCCTTTGTACTAATCCTTTTTTGACCTATATGTCCGTCAGACTGTAGAGTAGGGCCTACATCTTATCTGTTGTTAAATTCGCAGATATAGCATAACTGAGTATATATATAATAGATGTTTATTCTTGAATACATAAATTTTGGATTAAAAAAAATATTTATTGCATTGGATGATCTTCCTTATCTTTGAAAACGGCAAAGATCATGCCAGCCTCCATTTTATACAGTGCTTTATGTCTTGTAAAGAATCACTAATAAAAGCACTACTTTGATAGATCAAATGACATGGATAGCTACTTGTAGGCACTCCTCATGATACTGCGTGGATGATGGTGAAGCAGTCTGTCCATAAGTTGCTTCATCCCTTATTTCCAATATACCATCAGTCCAATTTTTTTTTTCCTATTCATACTTCTCACTAATGAAATCCATTAAGCCATTTCTCCTTTGCAATGTGTTTCATCAGGCTCATATTGGGCATGAGCCTCTCTATTGTCCTTTAGGTGACCTTTTAATTCTTTAAAAACTAGGGTATTTCATGCCAATAATAGAATTTAAAAATAGTGTTCACTTCCTAGTGGGGGAAACTTCCTTTTTATTACTAGCCAGCCTGCTTGTTAACAGGAGACCAACACTGCTTCCTACTTGTTTTGGTCATTTAATTTCCCATTCCAGACACACTTATTATATTCTCAGAGGCACTGCTTAGGTGCATGGCCCAGCAGAACAGATTGGTTCACCTCCCAGGTCCTCCTCTTTCAGATGGAAAATTGGATCTTTGCACCGTTGTTCATTTAGTATTTCTTTCTGGATGACCTGCCTAAAACAATAGTGTCGCAGCAGGGCAGTTGTCCTCATTGTCTGTGTTAAAAGTGTGGAACTTAAATAGACAGAGAAGAAAAGGAACTTTGCCAATGACAGAGCAGAAACCAAATCTCTAAAATTGTTATATCTCAGCTAAAGATACCTATTTAAAGTGATTGCTACCATCTGCGATCTTTGAGATGGACTGTTAACGCCATGTTTTTCTACAATTGTATCTTTTTGTACAAAAATTGAAGAGGAGGAGGAGGGGGAGGAAGAAAAAGAAGAGGAGGAGGAGTAGGAGAAGGGTACACTACTTGAACTGAAGGGAATCTTTTTTCAAGGTGATGTTTAGGCAAAACTAGATAATAGCCTGTAGAGGGCAGCAATATCAAAGGGAGGGGGTTACATTCAATGTTGGGATTAAAAGGATTGAGAGAACTAACTCTAGATAGAATTGTACTGTATGGCCATACTTTGCTTTAGAATAATATCATTAATAGATTTTAACCTATTTCTACCACAGGTCTTGAAACTCTCCTATTACCTCATTTAGCCAATAAGAGAGCTCTAGCTATGTTCTATGGAAGTGACCCAACATTTTTTGGAAAACCATTAAGTAGGGTTTTACATGAAATAGAATGCACCTGAAGATGAAACCTGTATTCTTCCCCTCCCTTTCTACCCCATTTGTGCCTCTTCTCTCTCTCTCTCTCTCTCTCTCTCTCTCTCTCTCTCTCTCTCTCTCTCTCTGTCTCTTATACAC
>NC_058135.1:105017639-105120445 GCF_016433145.1 Gracilinanus agilis
CTCTCTCTCTCTCTCTCTCTCTCTCTCTCTCTCTCTCTTCACCCTTTTCCCTCTTTCATCCCTTTCATTGCCAAAATAAGTGAATCCAATTCTTTCTTCCCATTTTCCTTAGCTACAAAAGACGGAGGACTCTTACTTCAAATGGGAAGGCATTCATAGAGATCTTAGAAATCATCTAGTCCAACCTCCTCTTTTTCCAGATGAACAAAAGCTTGGAGAAGAAACTTACCCAAGGTTATATGCACATTCCAACCCAGGTCTCTGACTCCAAATCTAAACTTTTTTTCCCACTGTGCCACTCTTCTTCAGTTGTTTAAATTACTTAAGAATATCAACTCCCATATTTGTATCTGTAGGATTATTGCCAATTCACATAAACTTTCCAAGATTCAGTTTCCTCATCCATACAATAGACATAGCAATATTTGTGTTCTCTAAAGCATTCTTAAGAGTCTTCTCATCTTGGTAGAACAGGTGTACTAGTCACTAAAAAGTTAATCATTCACCATATCCTAGCATAGAATCCTGTTTTGTTCAGTTATTTCAGACTCTTTGTGATCCCATTTGGGGTTTTCTTGAAAAAAAAACTGGATTAGGTTTGTCATTTCCTTTTCTAGGTCATTTTACAGATGAGAAAATGGAGGCAAATAGCTCTCAGACAGAGCCTGTCTGAGGCTCAATTTGAACTCAGATCTTCTTGACTAGACTATCCACTGCACCATCTCGCTGCCCTGAATCCTTGCTCAGATTCTTTTAAATTTCAAAAATTTAACAACCCACCCTGAGCCCATAGAATCAGTATTAGTTTGCTAATCAATCAATGAGCATTTATTAAGTACCTACTATGTGCCAGACACTATAAAAGTGAGGGCCTTCCAAAACTAGATTGATAAATTATGGAAAGACTGTGTCATAATTATCTGCTCTTTTTATTATCTCTAGCTCTGGGAAAGCTGAGGCTATTAACTAAAAATACATTGGAATATAGCCTTGAATAAATCTAGGCGATGAACTAAGATGCATATTGCTGGTGAACAAGCTTTCTATACACCTGTTTGCCATCAGAGACCTTCTCTTGACAGAAGTTCACTTAACACTATATGTGGAAGACTACCCAGGAGTGGCTTGTGTTTATGATGGCAACTCAGTCTGTTGAAGGAACGATACTGTGATGGGGGGCAACCTGAGGCTGAAGTTGCTCAGCTATTTCCTCAGACATTAACTTGTCCTATCAGTACATGGTGATAATGGCCTCAGCATTTCTTCTGCCCTCTTACGTGCTATCTCTTTCTTCTGCATCTCTTGGCTCTACTCATTCCAACACCAGTCTAAACACTCAGAAATTCTGCTCTCTAACATTGGCTGGCAAATTGAGCCACTCTTTATTTACTCTTGTATTTTAGTCATGAAGTCAAATGGAATTAATCCTTAATAATAAACCATATCATGTAGCTCATCGTGGAGATTCCCCCCACCCCTTTAATGATGCATTGCCCTCTGTTTTAATTCATGTGCTCAAGGTACTCCCTTAAAACAAGTCAAGGGTACTGATTTGGGGGGGGGGAAGTACTTAAGTTTCCATCATTTAATAAAATGCAATTGAATCATGTGATGTATGTGTGCTTTGAGAAAGAGATCGAGACAGAGAAAGAGAGGAAGAGAGAAACAGAAAAGGAAAGAAAGAAAGAGAGATAGAGGCAGAAGGGGAAGGAGAGCTAGAGAAGGAGGGAGGGAGAGAGAGAAAAACAGACAAGATGAGAAACAGAGAAAGTACTCATTCTGATCTTGAGTTGATGACCTTTGCTCTAGAGGCCGGAAATCATGGGCAGTTTTGATTAAATAAATCAGCCTATCTAGATGTTCTTGAATAAAGATGAGACACTGGTTAGGTAAATGAATAAGGGTCATGATATACTATAAGATAATACAAATAGAACTAGCCCTTAACACCCTCTGATCCTATGTTAAATATCTGGGCTCCAGGATAAAATCTTACTTTCAAAAATAAAAGAAGGGATGGGATGGTGGAGGGGAGGATGATAATTCTGTCTGATCCCAATCTCTAGATACTCAGAAATTCTGTTCATGTATTTTTGGGATAATCAAATGAGATAATGGATATAAGACACCTGTTAAACCTTAAAGCACTATGTAAATATCAGCTTTTCCAGATGAGGAAAATGATCCTCAAAGAGGTTAAATTCACTTCATCTATTCAACAAACATTTATTTAAAACCTTCTCTGGGCAAAGCTTTATGCCAGAAGCTAAGAATGTACTGACATAAAAGAAATAGTTTCTGGCCTCAAGAAACTTAACTTCGATTGGGAATCAGGACATGCATTCATATCAAGTTATAGAAAGATTATATTACTCTAGATAGAGAAGATCAGAAAATATGAAAATAAGAATATTTTTTAACTGAGGAAAAATCATTGCCTTCTCTTCTAGGAATACCATAAAATCAGGGGGAAGAAGCAATTCTCTCCTTTCCAGATTAATGATCCCAATAGAATCTTGGTTTAGACTAGTTAGGGACTTTCAGTTGCCTTCCTCATTATTTAAAAACTGGTTCCATTAAAATCAGTTATTAGCATCTGGTCTGACTCAAATCCTATCTCATTTGAAGCTTTTTTTCTTCATTGAAATATAATATGATATGCTAGAAATGAAAAGTACATTACAATTCTTCCAGAAGTAGGAGATG
Source organism: Gracilinanus agilis (assembly GCF_016433145.1). Lineage (NCBI taxonomy): Eukaryota > Metazoa > Chordata > Mammalia > Didelphimorphia > Didelphidae > Gracilinanus > Gracilinanus agilis. Next base: position 105,020,346 of record NC_058135.1, read on the forward strand.
CACTAAATTAATTCTGATAGTGGTGAAAAACTCTGTTTCTCATCTTGAACAAGAATTAGGAAATTGTTACAATTTCTGTTGAGTGACATCAAAGTTGACTATTATCGGCCCTCTGTCTCTCCTTATGCTCTCTCCAGCTGCATTCATCTCCCTCTATTTTTTTCTATTTCTTTCTCATGCTCTCTGCCTCTCCTATCCTCACTCTCACCTTTTTCTCCCCCATATAGAATATCATAAACATGTACAAGCTCACTCTCTTTCAGAATTCTCTATATCCAGGTATAACTTACTTTGGATCTAGGGCCAGATCTGTGTCCAGCAAATACCAGGCACTATGGCACAATCCCTGCCCATCCCCACCCCCAAGTCCCAACCAACATAATAGTCTCTTAATTTGGGCTTTATCTACATCATTTGTAGAATTGGCAGCATCTCCTGTGAAGGAGGAGACAATGTGCATGATGGTTAGAGTGGGCTTGAAGTCAGAAATACTTTAATTCAACCTCTGATACTTAATAGCTTTATTATCATGGGTATATCATATAAATAATAATAGCAATAATAATCAACATTTAAATGCTCTCAAAGTTTTACAAAGTGCATTGCTTATGTTATCATTTGATCTTTAACACAAACCTATGAGCTAGGTACTATTATTATTTGCATTTTATAGATGAGGAAACTGAGACTTTTAAAAGGCTGAATGACTTGATTTGCCTAGGGTCACAGAAAGAGTGTCTACAGCAGGATTTGAATTCATTTTTCTAATTTGAAGTTCATTGATTTATCCGCAATGCCCCTTAGCTGTTCTAGCTCTCTGAGTCTCAGTTTCTGCACCCATAAAATGGTAATAATAATTCCTTTAGTATCTACTCTACTGGGTTGTTAAGAGGCTCAGAGGAGATAGTGCATGTAAAACATTTAACAAACATTTTTTAATGGCATATAAATAGTCATGATGGAGATAATCTCGTTCATCCCAAATTGATTATCCTAGCAAGGGAAATATTCCATTTTGCTGGGAGTTTTTTCTACCACTCTGAAGAAGAATGTTCAAATTGTGGCATTAAAATCTTGTTTTTTAAAATCCTTATCTTAGAATCAAGAGTGTGTATTGGTTCCAAGGCAGAAGAGTAGTAAGGGCTAGGCAATGGGGGGTTAAGTGACTTGTCCAGGATCATACAGCTAGGAAGTGTCTGAGGTCAGATTTGAACTCAGGACCTCCAGTCTCTAGGCATGGCTCTTAATCCACTGAGCCTTCTAGCTGTGCCCTAAAATCTTAACATAAACAAATTAAACTGTGAAAAAGAGATTTTCAAAATCCAGTAGAGATCAATGGGCTGTGCCAAATGTGAACAAAGCTCAGAATAGAATCTTGGAGATGTCAGAGGGAATACCAGAATGCTTCTAGATTGAGTGGCCTGGTTGTTTACAAGCAGTAAATTGAGTGGGTTCAACTGACTTCCCCAAGCTGATTTCTCAAGCAAACAGGTTCCTCTTTCTTTGCCTTCCTAAGGAGGAGGCACCTTCTAGCTTCACCTCCAGGGGCTTCCCTTTACCCCTTTTTTCTCTTCTATGAAAATCAAAGAGGTCAAATCTGAGGAAAAGGTTGTGTGAAGGTGAGATGAAGGCCATTCCTAAAGCCCCTAACCCTTCCCCTCCACTTCCACACCACCTCTTTTTTTTTAACCGGTAGAAAGAGATCCTCCTTGTGAAGTCTTCCTTCTACCAATGTAGTTTAGCTATTATTTTAACTTCCATATAATCTTTTTTTTTTAAACCTTTACTTTCCATCTTAGAATCAATACTGTGCATTGGTTCCAAGACACAAGAGAGGTAAGAGTTAGGCAATGGGGGGGTTAAATGACTTGCCCATTGTCACACAACTAGGAGTTTCTGAGGGGGTAATATTTGCACAATTTCTATATAGTCTTATGGAGTTCAAAGGACAATGAGAAATTAAAGACTTGACCAGAGTCTCACAAATCCAGTATGCATCAAATGGAGGATTTGTACCCAGGGCTATCTGACTATGGGGCAAACCTTCTGTCTATTATGCCATGCTGCCCCAAGCCACCTATACCTATGTATATGTTTTTTTTATAATTATATGGAAATGTTTCCTCAATTTATTCCATTTAAAAAGATTTTAGTTTAGCTTTGGAAGACATGGGAAAGTTATACATTCTAAGCAAAATGAAAAACAGTTTTAAAATACTATCTTGAATATACATAAAACCTTACATGTGCCAAATAGTAGATATGCATACTAACAATCTTTTCACGATAAGAATTTTTCCTTTGATATAAGTCTTTTCCTAGGTAGTTGTATTGTGCAATATCATACCTGAGGTCCTTCTTTGCAATAAGGGAAAAAAATAGTCTTCTGTCCTGTAAAGGATAGGAGATTCATAGAGGCTTTGTTGTTGCTTTGTGGAATATGACTTATTAAGAAAGGATGGGGCTGAACAAATTGTGGTATCTGTTGGTGATGGAATACTATTGTGCTCAAAGGAATAATGAACTGGAGGAATTCCATGTGAACTGGAACAACCTCCAGGAATTGATGCAGAGTGAAAGGAGCAGAGCCAGAAGAACACTGTACACTGTGGTAAAATCGAATGCAATGGACTTCTGTACTAGCAGCAATGCAATGACCCAGGACAATTCTGAGGGATTTAAGAGAAAGAACGCTACCCACATTCAGAGGAAGAACTGTGGGAGTAGAAACACAGAAGAAAAACAACTGCTTGATCACATGGGTTGATAGGGATATGATTGGAGATGCAGAATCTAAACAATCACCCTAGTGCAACTATCAATAATATGGAAATAAGCCTTGATCAATGACACATGTAATACCCAGTTAAATTGCTCACTGGCTATTGGAGGAAGGTGGGAGGAAGGAAGGGAGGGAAAGAACATGAATCATGTAACCATGGAAAAATATTCTAGATTAATTAATTAAATAAAAATTTTCCAACATCAGGGAAAAAAAAGGATGGTACATTAATTGTGTGCAAAAATTTCTTTAATGTGTTGGGCAATGTCCCAAGTTCTGCTTCTGCTTTTGTCACCTGCTCCTCCTTTCTGGTCAAGTGACTTCTAATCATTTTAACAAAGGCCTCTAATTTGTCATTTTTTTCTAAACATCTCCCTCATTTCAGTGGCTTTGGTATGAATATGAGGTACAGAGTCACTTTGAATCATAGCTAGCATCCCAACAAATTCATCAACTCTCGTTAGTAGGTCTTCAAGACTCTTATCTAAAGCTTTCATCTCAATCCTCAGCAAGAGGCTGATTAACAGATTGTGAGCATCTAGGAAAAGATGTGATCTCTAGGAAAGAACAGATTCACTAAAACTGGATAGAAAGAGGACAGTTTCGATATTCAAAATCTAGCTGTTTACTGCTTAGGTAATTCTGGGCAAGCTGCCATCTCTTTGGGCCTCAGTTTCCATATCTCCAAAAGAACAGGGTTGACTAGATGATTCCCAATCTGTCTTCCACACTTAGGACATCCCAAGTAAACCCTTGGGACTGCCTCCCTCCCTGACCACTGGCAGCAAGTAGGCATGTTTTCATTTTTAGTGGATAAAATCTAGTTTCATGGCTTGCTATCTGTATCAGTGGAGGGAAAACCTATATTCATTAGAGTACAGATTCTTTCAGAGCTCAAACAAAATCATCCTTCATTGGTAGATCCAAGAGAATCCACTTTGGAAAGAACAGAATTTACATGTGTTTCAAAGAAAAGAAGCATGAAATTCATAAAAGGGCAACACTCCCCTAATGGATGTCTCTGGGACCTGTGGTGGGGATTTGTTGCTTAGCAGGAAGTGCCAGTCCCTCTGCCTTTTCTTCAGTGAAAGAGGGAGGTTGCTCAGTCTGTTCCTGGATGGTTGTAAATGAGTGTCTCTGGTGTTTTAAAGCAGGACTTGACTCTTCTCTGATTCTTTCTCTTCTCTTCCTCTTTCCTCCTCATTATACCATAAATGGAACTGTACGGGAGGCAGAGGGAAACAGATTTAGAAAGAGATCTGTGGGAATTATCCTCTTTGGGTGCTTATTCACGATAATGTTCCTCTTAATAGTGCAGAGAATTGAGAATTTACCATATTTTAAAAATGATGTCCGTGATAGCACTTTTAGAATTGAGAGTTTAAAGATACAGGACCAGAGCGGACAATTAGTAATTCAAATTATTGATTTGTTAACTAAATTTAATTCATGCTCAAACATGGATTGTAGAGTTGTAAAAGGATTTTAGAAATTTTCTGCCTATACAGAAGAAAGAATTCTGGAATTGGAGTCTTAAGAAGAGACCTGGATTTGAATCTGGCTTCTAACGTTGATTAACTGGGCAACATTCACAAGTCCCCTAACCCCTCTGAGCCTGTTTCCTTATCCATAAAATCAAAAAGAGAAATATCCAAGATAGTGTATTTAAATTTCACTTTTTTAAACCACAAAATATAATATTAAATTTAGCTGAGGCCCAAACAGGTTAAGAGACTTGTCCATTTTCACAAAGATAATAAGTTGTAGGGCTTGGATTCACATTCAGATTGTCTGATTTGAGATGTTCTTCAGGTTATTTCATGCTGCTGTCTTGGTCTCCACCATTTTTTTGTTGTTGTTTGATTTCCGTCTTAGTATGGATGTTAATTCTCGTGCTGTCTTAGGATTTTGATTTGGGAACATTTTGATTTGTAAGGACTATTAAAGGGTTTTCTAGAAGAGAAAGCACTATGGCTTTGTAGATAATAAGTGATTGCATAAGGAAGACCTGGGTTCAAATTCTCCCTCAAACTAGAGTGCTAGAAGCCTAGAGAAATTCCCTTAAAACTTTAGGTGTCTCAAACAACTCTAGGAATAAAAAGGTGCCGTTTTAACTGGTAGAGGGAATTTCCTCCCTGAGAATTCCCTGAACAAATAGAAATACAGATCCAGTTTAAAAAGAAAACACAAAGATATTTCCACTGTGGTAAGAAGAGAAAGGATATCTCTCCAGTGCTTCTCCTATTCCTTACAGCTTTTTTCCATATTTTTATCAAAACATGTATTTGTTTATTGATAAGATGATAAGAACCTGATGGTGAAGGTCACCCAAAAAAAGTAAGGGAAAAAAAAAGGAGGAGAGTCATAGAAGTAAAAAAGAATTGATGGAATTATATTGTGGAGAGAGTCTATTTGCTGCCATGTAAGCTGCTCTAAAGGATAGAACATTTCTGAAGCAACCATGAATCTCCATTTTATACTGCTCAATTTTTAAAAGATGTATAATATATCAGGAGTAGCTGGATAGCTCAATGGATTGAGAGCCAGGCCCAGAGACAGGAGGTCCTGGGTTCAAATTTGACCTCAGACACTTCCTAGCTATGTGACCCTGGGCAAGTCACTTGACCCCCATTGCCTAGCCTTTATTGCTCTTCTGCCTTGAAACCAATACTTAATAATTATTGATTCTAAGACTGAAGATAAGGATTTAAATACACACACACACACACACACACACACACACACACACACACACACATAGAGAGAGAGTGTGTGTATATTCCATATATTAGCTACATAACAGCTTTATTTGTCTGTACTTCCTTCTGAACTTCCTTCTGTTCTTTTCTGTGCATTTTAGGAGAAACAGAGACCAAACATAGTTCCACAAGCTGTTTGTAATTTACATCTATCTTCCCAGAATCCCAACTCTGACTTTTTCTTTCTTTTATCATTTTTGCCAATTTAGTAGATATGAAGTGAAACCTCTGCATTGTTTTAATTTGCCTGTCTCAAATCAGTTATTTAGATCATCTTTTATATAATCGTTGATAGTTGATCTTTCCTCTTTTGAAAACTCTTCATACACTTGGAATACTTATTCATTGAGGGAATTTTTGTGCATTTTACATTTGTGTCAATTCCCTGAAGATTTTCAATATTGGGCTTTTTTCAGAGATATTTGATATAAATATGTGTTTTCTCCCAGAAGATTTCTCTTACTCTAGCTACCTTGAGACCCCTCCTCCAATGTCTCTTTAGCGATTTGTCTATCACGTAAAGTTTTTACAAAAATATATCTTTTTCCCCAATGAAATTTAAAGTTCTCTGAGGTAAGGGGGTGAGTTGTTTATCTTTCTAACCTTAGTACCTAGTCAGAGCTAAAATGAACAACTATGTTGCCTGGGGAAAGTATTAAAAATAAATCAGTTGGGAGGCAGAAGAGGCTCATGGGGATCTCTTATATCTTGGATCTCTTATAACTTAGGTACTGAACCCTGCTGTTTCTGTCTGCTAAAGGAGTACAAGTATAATCACTTCCCTCTAAATTTTGACAACCTGAGTCAGAGCTTCAGTTGTCCCCACCTAGTAACACTCTACCTGGTGCCTTGTATACAGTAGGCATTTGATAAATGGCCATTGAATTATTTAATTGAATTGAAAGGAGACAGAACGAGATGAGTAAAAATTGAGCTGGATCACTTTGAAAGAAACTAAAACACAATTTTCTTTGCTTCAAAGCAAAACTTCAGAGTGAGCTTTTTACAATACTCTGGACAGAATGGGGCTGAAAAGATGATGATAAATTAGGAAGAAAATTTAAACCACCAGCATAATTCTCAAGGTTTTTGTAGTTCCTCGTTCCCAGAGCTAATTGATTATATCCTTCCCTGCCATCTGAGTCTGCTTGACAACATAGTGCCTAAGGAAAAGGGCAATATGGGTAGTAGGTTTCTCTTTTCTTTACCTGAATCATCTGTCTTTATCAATACCAGTCATTCACTGCAAATCCATTAACAAATCTCTAGTCACAAGTGAAAGTAAATCAAATGTTCATGTAATCATGAAGGCAGTCTAAAATTGCCAAGCAATTTACATATTATTAAGTAAGTAGCACAAGGTGGTTTTGACATGGAAAAATCTATTGGAAGTATTGCCACCTATTATTTTTTCAGTACTCTGATTAATGTAGCAGAAAATGTTGAAGGAAATAGATTACATTTAATTGAATGTGCATTTATTAAGTGCCTACTCTGTGCAAAGTACTGTGATAGACACTGAGTGGGGATACAAATACAAAGGGGGAAAAATTTCCTTTCTTCAAAGAATACAAATCCATGGAGTTGGTACAGTAGAAAGAGCTCTCTCATCAGAGGATCTGGGCTCAAATTCTACCTCTGATGATTGCCACCTAAGTGACCTTAGGCATGTCACTTCCACCAAGAGCTGATGAAGAAGCATAGTGTTCGCCTCTTGACTGTATATTTCTTACAAGAAATTGGGATAGGAAATAAAACCAATTTCTATGGCTTAAAAAAATCAAATTTAGTTTAAAAAAATAAGATGAAGGAGATGAACTGGATCTCTGAGATCCCTTCCTACTGTATAGTAAATCCATGATCTATGATCTAAATGAAAATGGTAATTTGAGGAGAGAGGCAATTCTAGCAACCTGTAGAAGATAGCACCTGAGTGAAGCATCGAAGGGAACAGTTGTTCTTAGAGATAGAATTGAGAGGATGTTGGTTTTTGGGCATAGGGAAAATCTGTGCAAATGAGACAGAAGATGGAATGCTAGGAAGAGCAATGAAGCTGTTTTCTCTGGGATTCAGAGTACGGAAAGTAGGATAATATAGAATGAATCTGGAAACTTAGTCTGGAGCCAACCTTTAAGGACTTTGAATGCCAGGTTGGGGAGTTTCTATTTAACTCATAAATTAAGGAGGTCCTGTGGGTTGCTTGTCTGTCCAGGCAACCCTGGAGTATGACAATCCTGCACTCTCCCTTAGAGTAATTTATTCTATCCAATAATAAAGAGTGCTCTCAAGAAATGCTAATTTCTTTATGGTTTTCAGAGAGCTGGAGACTTCTGTCCTCTAATCCTGCCTTTTCTAGGTGGCAGTGCTTATCTCCAGCTCAGGGTATGTGTGTTTCCAACCAATTAATATCTTGGCTTAGCCCCAACCAAGTGAGAGATTCCACTCTCTTCCCATCCCTTGTTATATTTTAATGGACTCTAATCATATATGTGTGGCATAGTGGAGTAAATCAAATAAAGATGATGACAGTATACAGTTTTTTTTAAGCTTATTGACAGAGAGGCCAAGCAAAAAAGATCTAACGTATTAAAACTACCACCATAGGGGGCAGCTGGGTAGCTCAGTGGATTGAGAGCCAGGCCTAGAGACGGGAGGTCCTAGGTTCAAATCTGGCCTCAGACACTTCCCAGCTGTGTGACCCTGGGCAAGTCACTTGACCCCCCCATTGCCTACCCTTACCACTCTTCTGCCTTGGAGCCCATACACAGTATTGACTCCAAGACGGAAGGTGAGGGTTTAAAAAAAACAAAAAACTACCACCATATACTCTAGATGCCTATATCTTTTCTCAAACTTGGGCAGGCATTGCTTAAATAATTTATAGAGCCACCCCAAGTCCATGTGTTCACAAAACACAGTTCAGGTATTTAAACTTCCCCGTCTCCTATCCCTACCATGAGATAGCAAGTTTTCCTAAGGCCAGTCTTCTCACAGTTCCATCGAAGGTCATAGTGTCCAATTATTTGAGGGAACTCAAAACCTGGGCACTGATTCTACCTCCAACCACTTTTCTTTGCCCATTCCCATTTTCCCTGACAGGAGCCTCTCTGATCCTGCTCTCAAATTGCTTACCTCATTGCCTGGGAAGGCTGGGTGGGACCATAAATTGTTCTTTTTGGAATAAAGCCAAAATACATGGGGATAGACTCCTCATATGTTGGCCATTGTTGCTTTGCCTTGTATGTAACTACTGGAAGAGCCACCTGGCTCTGCCTTTCGTCATTCCCTACACTTTGTCATTTCCCTAATTGTCACACTTGTTCCCTCAGATGCTAATAATGTTTGATGGGTACATTCCCCTTCAACTATCTCTGAAGATTGCTACCTCCATCCTTTTTGCCCTCCCCCTCATCCTCTTGCTGGCCCACCAGATTTATTTAATCCCATCAATCAAAGCAGAGAGGTAAGGTTTAGAGTGAAGAGTTTGGAAGAGTACTACATGTATTATATTCATAGGCTGTAGGGAGTTATTGAACATTTTTGATCAAGTCAGTGTTGCAGTCACATACTTGCTTTGGGAAGATTATTTTGACAGTTACATATGGCAGATGGATTAAAGAAAAAAGTCACAGGAGCAGGAAGCCCTATTAGGAGTCTGTTGAAATAATTTAGATGAGAGGTGATGAAGTGCTGGACTAGAGCCAAAGGCAACTGTATTTGATACAATGGAGTACCATCTCGAACAAGGTTTAGGTTCTAAAACCATTCTAACAAATACTACCCTTCTCCACAGCAGGTCTTTCAGGTGATTAGTTTTTAGAAGGCTCTAGAATCTTGGGACAATGTAGTAAGGGAAGTGAACTAGTGATACATAACTAAGGGCTGACGGGGTCCAATTGTAACCCAAAACATGGCTGAAAGAGATTGGAAGCGCCACATCATTTCCTTCCCAGCCTAGTGTCCTTCCATTGCCTCTCTTTCTAGAATCCTCCTCTCTCATTTCCCTCCCTCTCTTTCCCCTCCCTCTGGCTTTTTAGTGATTTTAAGTTGGGGGTAGGAAACATGTAAATTCATTTCTTCCATCCTCCACAAGGAAAGGGAGAATTCACTCACTCAGTGGAATGGCAAGTAAAATCACCTGCTCAACTGAAATTATTATTTTGCTTGTAGAATAGGATTAATATCAGTTGATGACTGTTGAAGTCACTGTACAAAGTAGGAAAAATTCACAAGACCTGGCAACTGATTGGATATGGTAGATGAGGGAGAGAGAAAGATGAAAATAGCATAACTCCAAGATTGTGTACCTGGATGAGAAGAAGAATAAGGATGCATATAAAAGATAGATTTTTTACCACTACGAGATGTGCTATAAATTAGTCCTATGTAACAGGAGTAAAGCTTTCTGTACTATTTTGAAGAAATGTATATTCTTTAATCTTTACCATAAAAAAAAGTTATTTCCTGGCATTAGTGCATAAAAATGTAAGTGATTAAATAGCACATAAAACTTCTAAGAGAGAATGGCTTTCTCCTAAATATTAATCCTAAATGCCTGAATATCTCTTGTGGTATTTTAGTCTTCTAAATCTATAACACGTTCCTGAAGATTATTAGTAGGGAAAAATCTTAAATTAGTGGCATTTGAGTTTTGTGTTTTTAAAATAAAGAATATGGTGTCCTTTGAATTAACTTCCTCATTGCCCTGCAATCACATACATTACTTACATTACTGCTATTCTGACTTTAATAAAGGTCAGGAATATAAATGTCCTCTTTTGTCAAGTTTGACTTTTTCCCCCTATGAATCACTTTCCTTACTCTGCTAGTCTCACAAAGAGGACTGCCCTGAGAGTCGGGGAGACCTACGTCTAAGACCTGACAGCTGGGTACTATAATGAATACAGCATTGAATCTGGACTCAGGAAAACTCGAGTTTCAATCCACCCTCAGATACTTACCAAGTGGCTTTTATCAGATAGTTACTTGATCTCAGTTTTCTCATCTGTAAAATGGGAGTAATAATAGTACCTATCTCCCAGGGTTGTTGTGAGGATCAAATGAGATCATCATAAAGTGCTTAGCACAGTGCCTGCATATAGTAAAACACTGTACAAATGTCAACTATAGCTATTCAAATTATTATTATTATAGTTTCATGACTCTAAGCATATCACTTAATCACTTAAAGGCCTAGTCAACTTTAAGACTATAAATTACAGATGAATTGTGGGTCTATAGCAAGGTTTAGGTTCTAAAATTAGTGATTGATTCTAAAAAATATTACCCTTCTCTACAGCAGGTCTTTAAGTTGAATAGTTTTTAGAAGATTCTATTAGGACAATGTAATAAGGGAAGTGAACTAGAGTGATATGTAACTAAGGGCTGACTGGGTCTAACCATAATCCAAAACATGGTTTTCCTTACTGGAAAATCACTATAAAAATGAAATCATAAGTCTATACATATCTGTCTTCCTACCTATGTTTCTCTCTGTCTCTCTCTGTCTCTCCATTATGTATATATGTGTATATGTATATGCACAAATAAATATATCAAAAATATACATATAGATTTATATCACCTTATTGCTTCTGTGAATAATCATGCATGTATCTGCATTTCAGGACAGCTCCATGTAATCCCACAAATGACCTCTCCAGTCATCCTACTGAGCTATTATTTTCTCCCTTGATATTATACTGAATATCAGCTTGGGCATAAAGCATCACTAAGGAAAGACTTCTATGCACAGAGCTACAGAATAAAAGTCATTTATAGTCAGTTGATAGAAAGGGCTTTGAGATGTTTCAGCAAATAAGAGAGAACAAGGAAATTATTATCCCTGATATAAAATTTTAAGAGACATAGAATGAAAATTAAAATGCTGTAAAACTGTATTTTGTAGAGTATTATGTGGAAGGGTATTTTTCTTTTTTTCTCTCAATCACTGTGACAAGTTGAAATCTCTCTCCTAGAGTACACATCACTAACATGATAAGAATCTGCAAGATGGTGAAAAGCCTTGTTGTCATCACCTAAAAATGAAAGATTCCCCCTTTTCTTTTCCTTACCTCTGGACAAATGTTATGAAATGGATTCGTTTCGTGTATCATTTGGATCAGATGGCTACCAAGGTCCCTTCCGGTTGTCAGATTCTGTGAATGTGGAGATTATTCAGATAGAAACTAGTGGAAGAGAAGATGGAAGGGAGGCAGAGTTAGGAATATTCACTGTTTGAAAGGAACTAACATCTTATAGATATTCTTTTTTTAAAATTTTAAACATTTATTAATATTTATATTTTAGAAAAGTTAACATGGTTACAAGATTTATGCTCTTACTTTCCCCTTCACCCCCCTGATCTCCTCCCTCCCCTAGCCAATATGCATTTCCACTGGTTTTAACATGTGTCATTAATCAAGACCTATTTCCAAATTGTTGATAGTTGCATTGGTGTGGTACTTTCGATCCCCAATCATGTCCTCATTATCCCATGTATTCAAGCAGTTGATTTTCTTCTGTGTTTCCTCTCCTGCAGTTCTTCCTCTGAATGTAGGTAGCGTTCTTTACCATAAATCCCTCAGAATTGTCCTGGATCATTGCATTGCTGCTAGTACAGAAGTCCATTACATTTGATTTTACCACAGTGTACAGTGTTCTTCTGGCTCTGCTCCTTTCGCTCTGCATCAATTCCTGGAGGTCTTTCCAGTTCACATGGAATTCCTCCAGTTTATTATTCCTTTTAGCACAATAGTATTCCATCACCAGCATATACCACAGTTTGTTCAGCCATTCCCCAATTGAAGGGCATCCCCTCATTTTCCAGTTTTTTGCCACCACAAAAGCGCGGCTATAAATATTTTCGTGCAAGTCTGTTTATCTATGATCTCTTTGGGGTACAAACCCAACAATGGTATGGCTGGATCAAAGGGCAGGCATTCTTTTATAGCCCTTTGAGCATAGTTCCAAATTGCCATCCAAAATGGTTGGATCAGTTCACAACTCCACCAGCAATTCATTAATGTCCCAATTTTGCCACATCCCCTCCAACATTCATTATTCTCCCCTTCTTTCATTTTAGCCATTCTGCTAGGTGTGTGGTGATACCTCAGAGTTGTTTTGATTTGCATTTCTCTAATTATTAGAGATTTAGAACACTTTCTCGTGTGCTTATTGATAGTTTTGATTTCTTTACCTGAAAATTGCCTATTCATGTCTCTTGCCCATTTATCAATTGAGGAAATCTTATAGATATTCTATCAGCTTTATATCCTTACTGGTCTTTGCCCCTTCTGCCATACCTTTCTGAATATTTGTGTTACAGACCCAGCAGTGCTCTTGAGCAGTGAAATGAATAGCCTGCTTTTGCTATGAGGGACCATTAATCTGGCATAAAGCTCTACTTAAAGCATCACTTCCAACAGGAAAGAAATATCTCTTTATTAAGCATGTAAAGGCATTCCTACTTGTATTTTAGTATCTAGTAACAATGCACCAGGGTAGCTGATGAAATGATACCTTACTTTGAAGAAGTCATTACTGTATGAAAACTTACTCTCCTGTGCTTCTCAGCGCCTAAGAAAAACAAGGGAAACATTAGCAACAACTATCCTGGGACAACCCTGTTCATAAGACCTGGAAAAGAGGCTGGACGTGGTAGTATATATGCATGCTTGTGTTCTCTGCTGCCATTCTCCCTGGGCTTGATGAATCCCTTGAGTTTAGGAGTTCTGAGCTCTTCCAGGCTAAGCTGATGGAGTATCTGTGCACTAAATCCATTACCAATATGCTGAGTCTTGGGAACAGGGCCACCATGATGACTAAAAAGGGGCAAACTGGTCTCAGTTGGAAGAACACAATAGATTAAAGGACCTCTGGGAAACAGCAATGGAAAGAGCTCATGAGTGACTGCTGCTCTTCCAGCTAGAGTAAAATAGGGAGAGCTAGTCTCAAAAAAGTAAAAAATAGAACAGAGTTTGTGGCTGATGACTGTACTTTAGAACTTGGTGTTGAGTGAGGGGAGAGGATCTTGGATAAACTCCTACAGTTGGCTTTGGTCTCATGTGTGGTCATTTCTGTCCTGGAGAAGAGCCTAGTGTGCTGGTTCCCCATCATTCATTTTCAGTTCTCCTTTCCCATGAGATAGGCCTCTAAGTAATCCCTAGTGTTTTACTATTCCAGTGGAATCTCTAAGGCTTAGTTGAAAGATCTCCTAAGGAATGATATTCATCACCATTTCGTAAGTCTTGAGACACAGACAATGGAGGAATAAAAGCTTGATCTTCATTTGTACGTGTGGGAAATTTGGGTTTCTTTAATTATTATTTAACTTTTTTATTACTTTTTTAAATCATCAGGCTTTGTCCTCCTCCCTCTTACTTCTCCCCTTTAACCCCTCTTCTAGATAAAGCAAAATACTTATTTTTTTTAATTTTATTTTTATTGTCCTATATAAAACACACTTCCATATTGGTCATTGTTGTGAGAGCACATTCATACACAACCAAAACCACCAAATAAATCCATATAAAATAAAAATGCTTTGATCTGCATCTATCCAACTCCCAACGGTTGTTTCTCTGGAAGTGGATAGCATTTCCCATCATATCAAAGCAAAACTTTTATTCCATATTCGCATTGAGCATGTCCACATGGTTGGCCACGTCCACAAATGCATGGCTCATTCTTCATGTAAGTCTACTGTCTCTCTGTCGAGAAGTAAGTACATATTGGGATCCTTAGACAATGAGGGTGTGATGTGGCTACTTTCCATTTTTGTGATATTTTAAGTGATGTAAAACACTTTTGAGTCAGAAGTGTGCTAGTAATATTTATAACAACCAGTTTTCTGAGTAAACACAATACGCTTTAATCTACATTATTAACATTTTTTCCATCACCTTCTTAAGTCTAGACAATTAACGAAGCAATAAATCATTCCCTGATTTTTCAGTGTTCGCCAGCAGTGAAAATTTAACAATGAGATTTCCTAAGCTGGTAAGAGCCAGGACCATCAATCACCCCCTGCCTGTCATCTGTGACACCTCTGTGAGGCAGGTTCTGTGAGTATTAATATCTCCAGTTTCCCCAATTGGAAAAAAAAATTGAGTCCTAGAAAGTTATGGTGACTTGCCCTAAGTCACATAGTTTTTATGTGCTAGAAGCTGAAATTGAACCCAGGTCCTTCCTGAACATCTTTTCCCTATTCTACCGGTCAAGAGGAGGTGAGTTGTGTCGATAAAGTGTCCTTACATGGTAATGCCTTTTGTTAGATGGTTTATATCCTTCCAGGAAGCAAGTCTGAAGAGACACTAGACTGATTCCACTGAGTCAGGCTTGGCAGACAGTGTTTAATCTTTGGGGCAGATGGAACAATTTGCCAGGGTCAAGAGAGGTATAATATCTCCAAAGTCCTCAGGTCTCTGAATGCCCAAGTTGTCTTCTACCGACTGTGCTAAAGGACTACCACAGCTGCCAAAGGTCAGTCTAAATCGTCAGAGGGTCAGCCTCAGATAGTTCAGATGAAAAAAAAAGGATAGGATAAAAAAAAGATTGTCATCTATATTTTCACAGATGTTGGGTTGGATTTGTGTCGGATTTGGATCAGAAAATGTATCTCTAAATTCCTGATGGATTTTGGTGTGTGTCATTCTGGAAGGAAGAGAACAGTTAAGAAGTCCCTTTGCTTTTGAAGGACAGTCCTATATACTTTTTTTTTTTAATTTAGTGTGCTGCTCAGATTCAGAGAGAAAATGACAGGAGAAGCAGCTGAACACAAACCGAAAGCAGTGGGAAGATCACTAATCCCTGGGTTCTGATCCCAACTTTGCCCTTTACAGTACTTGCCTTTCAACTTGGGGCAAGTTATTTTATCTCTTCAGGCTTCAGTTGCCTTGCATTCATTCATCCTACAGCTACTTATTCAGTGCCTTTTTAACTAAATGCCAGACCCTGTGAGGATCCAAAATTTAAAAAGACAAAAATTTTTGAAAGAAATGAGTACTCTAATAAGTGTAACCAGGGGTCTGGTGGTAAAGCACTCCACGTAGCTTCTAAAGGAGAGGTAATAGATTCACATAAGATATATATTTTCAGATCTGCCAAATATAGAAATTTGTTTATTTGACTCTGCATATTAGTTACAAAGGTTTTTTTCCTCTCTTTTTTCCAGTGTGGGGCTTGGAGGAAGTAACCAAAAAATAAATAAATAAATGTATATGTGTATACATATATATATATATACATATATATATCTTAATTGAAAAAATTGAAACTACCTGAAGATAATAAAGGATTTGGGGGAGGAAAAGAGTTACTGGAAGGGTGGGGAGAAAGAAAATTCTTTCCAGGGACTAAATAAGCAATTGAGTGCTTCAAAAAGACAAGGCATAAGCACAGAAAAGAAGACCCAAATAGCCTGCTCACATTTTTTTTCTCTTGTCTTGCATTCTAAGAGGCATTCAAAAGAAGAGTATGTACCTTGCCAGGCAGAATGATGAAACCTCATTCTCATCAATAGATCTTCCTCATCCAGACCTCATTTAACACTTTGCAAATTAACTTCACTCCCAGAGTATAATTGCTAGCAGGGATGTCCTAGGGTAAGGTGTTCCACTGGTGGAGACCCTTTAGTCTACAGTACTGAACTATTCCCAGGGGTCCCGATGCTGCCAGTTCCTCGTACTGACCAGGACATAAGTCTGAAAAAGATGGTAGAATTGTCATGAAATTAGCCAATTGGTCAATTGACTGACATAGTTTTTGGCATAGAATTTTTATTTTTTATTAACTTTTTTCTTTTAAAGAAAAAGTAAATTTTCCCCATTAAAATGACAGTTCTAACTATGAATATGTCTTCACTGCCTTTGTCAAGAATTTTTTTAATTTCCACATAGACAAATGGAGAATTATTTAAAACTGGCCATGCTTTCTTTCTATACTTGTGAATTGCGTATGATGCTATCAATAAATAAATAAATAAATAAATAAATAAATAAATAATATAACCATAAGAGGTAGAAGGACTAAAGAACTCTCTGCAAAACATGGCCAAAATGGCAAACTTCATTGACAAGGAAAATACAAAGTAAAGCAGAAATATGGTTGTTTTGTGACTAATAATTATGGATGAAGACCATTGAATTAAGTGATTTCATTCAAATGCAATAGGAGCAATATATCCTAGGTTCCTGCCAGGTGGAGTAAGCTAGCTTTTCCTAGGCTTTTATCCAATATTGGCTAGACTAGTTTTTCTTGAGACACATTGGCATACTCATCGAACCTTAATAGGCTCAGACTAGAGAAAATAAAATTTTTTCCCATTCATCTAAGAGCATTAAACAAAAGCTAGACTATAAGTCAATGTATCTTAGATTTGACCAAGACCTACTTTTGTGTAAGTCACTAGGAAAAGATTCTTTTCTGTATGATGATGACCCAAGCTTATCAAATCCAATGCTATACCCTTTCTGATTATCCTTTCCCTGCTATGGCTGCAATTTTTTATAGAAATAAAAAAATTAGTGATTATATTTCTATTTAATTGGCTTATAATATCTTATTAATGCATTTAAAAACATTATTGTGGGGGCAGCTGGGTAGCTCAGTGGATTGAGAGCCAGGCCTAGAGACAGGAGGTCCTGGGTTCAAATCTGGCCTTAGACACTTCCTCGCTATGTGACCCGGGGCAAGTCACTTAACCCCCATTGCCTAGCCCTTACCACTCTTCTGCCTTGGAGCCAATACACAGTATTGACTCTAAGATGGAAGGTAAGGGTTTAAAAAAAAAAAACCAAAACATTATTGTGATAAATTTTGTATGGCAATATATGTGTAACCAAGATTGAATTGCTTGTTAACTCCGGGAGTGGGGAGGGAAGAAGGGAGGGAAAAAACATGAATCATATAACTTGGGAAAATTTATTTGGAAATATGTTATTAAAATAAAATAAAGATAAAAATTTTAAAAAACTATTATAAAGACAGGTATATTGGTTAACTAGGCTACCTGAGGGGACTACGACACAAAAAAAGTGAAGAACTATTTTGTCAGATGATGTACAATTCTCATTTCATTCCAACCTCAAATCTAAACTATCAGATCAGCCTAAGTCATGCCTAACCTTTGACAATAAGCATTTCTTTCTCTCTCTAAATTTCCCAAATGATTTCCCATTTCCCAGCCTTTTTCAAGTTCTACTTTCTTCTAAAACCTTCCCTGATGATGCAAGTACTAGTCAACCCTCCCCTAATAAACCCCTTTTTTTGCCAACAAGATTATATGGTCTTTATTATTAGATAGTCCCGGATAGCTTTTAAATCTCTCTGTAGTGCTCAGAGCACTTCTAAACATGCAAACGTAACACATTTGGCTTTTTGTGAATATGAGTTGAACTGAAATGAATTTTTTAAAGCTAGTTTTTCTGCCAAACTAATTTAAGGCAAACAAAATCCACTTGAGTATTAGAATTACAACTCTCAAAATTTAGCTGACTACATTGGTCAGATTAAATGGACAAAACACCAAAGTTGCCTTTTACTTTTGGTTACATGGGTGCCAAAATTTGGTCAACACATACATTGAAAGGTGAGAATGCTCCTATGGTGTCTGGCTATCCTTTATAACACTCTGAAGTACTTTTGGTTCATGAGGGTACACACAAATACTGAATGTCTTCAATACTGGGAGAGACAGGGTGGTGGTGAAGAATGGGTCCACAGAATCTGGAATCAGGAATCTTAGCTTTGAACCCAGGCTCTGACATTTGTTGTATGAAATGGTCCAGGTTACTTAACCTGTCTGAATCTTAGTTTCTTGTCTCTAACATAGGACTAATAATATAATCAGTTCCTACCTCACAGAGTTGTTCTTGGGAAAGTGCTTTGTAAACCTTACAGTGCCATGTAAATGTCAGTGATTATTATAATTATGCTGAGAGAGCCTGAATATCCTAGCAAGGAATCCTTACTTCTTACAAGGGTTGTCCTGCCTACTTGGTTTGCTCCCTCCCAAGAGAAGTCCGACAGCTTGATCTTTAGTTGTGCTTGAAGGAAGCTTTGTCGCTGAAGGTCAGAGTGCCCTGGCTAAGAGATAGAGAACCAGAACATCTGTCTAAACCTGACCAGGAAACTCTAGGACCCAAACAAAGCTAGGGATCTAATGGCTTATCCTTTATGTGTCCCTCAAGTCCTTAGACATTAAATTATAGAATCTGATTTAAAAATAGAAGAGACATCAGAAGTTCTCTCTCCACCAGTCAACAGGTATTTAGTAAGTCATCATTTAAGGTGCTAGGTCCTTCATTTGGAAGAAATAGTATGTAGGTATAAAGGTATCTATCTATAATACATCCAAAGTAACCACAAAGTGAGGGAAGAGAGGAGAGACAGGGGAAGTAAGGTACTAGCACCTGAAGAGATCTGAAAAGTCCTCATGCAAAAGTCACTATGACCTTTCAAAGGAAACTAAAGCTTTGGCATTCAAAGGTGAGGAGTGAAAATGTCCCAGGAGTGGGGACCAGACGCACTGCAAGAGCACTGAAATGACAATGTATATTGTAGAAGGAGCAAGAAAAAATGTCTAGTATGTGTGGAAAGGGTTAATAATAAGGCTAGAAAGTTTGGATGTAGACAGATTATAAAGTAACATATATATATATATATGTGCATATATATATATATATGTATGTATGTAACTTAAATGCCAGGGGAGTTATAAAGTAACAAATGCCAGAGGACTTAGACTTAATTGAAGCTAGGTCTAAAAGGAAGCTACTAGAATTTATTTAATAGGAAAATGACAAGGTCATGCCTACACTTCAGGAAAGTCACTTTTTCTTGACTCTATTCATTCTTCCCATTTGTATCTCTAATTCCTGACACCATACTAAGCACATAGCAAGCACACTTAATAAAGCCATTTTGGTTGATGGATTGTAGTATTAATTGATGTGGGGAAAGACTCGAGGCAGTGATTCCCAAAGTGGGCGCCACCGCCCCCTGGTGGATGCTGCAACGATCCAGGAGGGTAGTGATGGCCACAGGTGCATTTGGGGGCGGTGAATAACTGTAAGGGGGCGGTGATAGTATGTGACAGGGGGCGCTAAATAATATTTTTTCTGGAAAGGGGGCAATAGGCCTAAAAGTTTGGGAACCACTGATCTAGAATAATCCAGATAAACTGAGATTATGACATGATAGATGAGGGTTGTAGCTATGTGGGAAGAGAGAAAGGGTCAGATGAAATAGGTTTGGGGAAGATAAAAATGATAAGATATGGTAAATGATTAGGTAGATAAGGAGTTCAGGACGACATCAAGATTGTAAATTGGGGGGACTGGCAGAATGGTGGTACTTTTCACAGAAATAGGACAGTCTTTAAGAAGGGTGATTAGAGCAAAGGAGAAAGAGATGAATTCTCTTTTAAGAGTTTGAGGGCCTTATAAGATGTTCACTTTGAATTGTCTTATAGCTGGGGAACTGAAGAGAATAAAGCCTAGTCAACTCAGATAGGGAGATGATAAATGAACCCATAAGAGCTGAGGAGGTCGCCAAATCATCTAACCAAACCTGCCCCCTTTCTACAGCCAAGAATACAGAGACCTAGAGATTTTAAATGACTTATTCAGGATCACAGAGATAGTAAGTGGAAGAACCAGAATTTGACCCACCCCCAGTCGTCTGATCCTCTCTACGTTATTCTTTCCACTCTATTATACCTTCTCGAGTTCAGAATGATGAAGGGAGATGAAATACGCTGTCATGGAAGAAGCCTTGGAATTGGAGGCAGACAACTTGTAATTGAGTCCTGAATCTTCCACTTACCATGTGTGTCCTTCAGGGAGGGTAACAACCATTCAGTGCTTCTTTGGCTCATTGGCAACATGAAGGTCATAATACCTGTCCTGACTGCCTCAAGGGGTTGTTACAAGGATCATATAGGATGATGAATAGGAAATGTCTTTGGAGACTCTGAAGCTTATAATACAAATGAAGATTAATGATAATAATGTGTCAAAGCATGAACATGCAGTGGATATGGAAAGGTTCTCACTGAAGGATATTTGCTGCCATCACGGTGTTCAAGTCCAATGTTTCAGTGATGCCAATATATCAGTAAGTCCTACAGAGGAGAAGCTGGACTGTAGTCAGGTCATTGGCCCAACTCCGAAGGTGAAAATGGGATCCCCGTTGTTCCAAAATGTTCTTAAAGCATATGATACAGACCAAACTTAACACTAAACTGTTTTAGCCTGATAAACACCTGCCATGTTAATCTCAACTAAATAGCAGGGTTGGCTAAGGCGGGCTATAAAATTGATCTTTGCCATATCCAAATGCTAGAAAGAATGGAGAGGCAGGAGACTGGAAATCACGTGTTAGAAAGGTTGGTTGGAAAGAGTAGAGAGAGGAAGGATGATTACTACCTTCAAGTGTTTCAAAGGCAATCATGTAGGCAGGGCCTTAGAATTATTCTGCCTGACCCTAAAGGGCAGAACTAGGACTAATGGTGGACATTATTGAGAGAAATTTTGACTTTATGGAACACTTTGCTAGCCTTTTGAATCATCCAAAAGCAGGCTGTTCCATCATTGGTGGTCTTCAAGAAGTACTGCTGATATTACAAAGAAAATTCTTAGTTAAGAACTGGACTAGATAGCCTCTGGAGGCCCTTCAACTCTGGAATTTTGTAATTCGAATAATAATAAAAAACAGTAGCAATGACATATGTGGCATTTTAATATTTCCAAAATACTTTTAAAATATTATCTCATTTTAGCCTCTTAATAACCCTGCATATAGATGCTCTTTTCACCCTATTTTACAGGTAAGAAAACTGAGGTTGAGAAAAGGAAATGATTTACCCACCCTCCTGCAGCAAGGAAGGAGCTGAGGCTGAATTTGATCATGTCTTCCTCATTCTGGGTCTAATACATCATCCGTTGTGGCAGCAAATTTCAGAAAAGCAGTTATATAGACTGCCCAGATCCTACTCTAAATATGTCACAGAAAAGCTGTGCAAATGTAATCTGAAAATATTATCAGTTAGTCTAAAGATTCATTTGCCTTATTTGGTTTATTTGTCTTAACTTTTACTGACCATGTAAAATAGGAATGGTAACCAAACTGACTTGTATATTATCCTAATAATAATTATTTCTAGACCCAAGCCTTCTGGTATCAACTTATTTTGGCCAATAATGCTGAGAAATCATTAGGCCACAGCTATCAGGCACAAATCATCTGAATGGTTTTGTGAATGAGAAAGAAATAAAACAGGACATTTGAAAGTAAGTCATAGCAACATCTAAAATGAAAAACAACTCTGGACAGTGTCCTATTATGTTGTAAGGAGACTTCTTTCTCCTGGTATGGGTGAGAATCCTGAATATCAATCAGCTTCCTTAAATGCTTACTCAGAATGCTTGAAATGAAAACCAGAATGCCAGTTTTGCTTGGGCTGGCCAGAAGGACCCTGACAGAAACCAATACATACACACTGAATCATCTACGTTACATCACACTGCTTCCCATGGGCAAGCAAATTTTATCTTTATGAGACAAGGAGGTCCTGGGTTGTTTTGATGTCCCATGGTTCACTCAGGTGAGGGAGCTGAGTGAAAAAAGGGAAGTCACTTGTTCTTCTACCAAAAATAAACCATCACTGTGGTTTGTTGCATAATCAGCAGGGCTAATATACAACACAAGGAAGTACTGGCAGTCTATTTTGGCTGTTTTTAATTTTCAACAAGTTTGGGATATTTGAAAAGGTGTTAAACCTTTTTCTTCTGAACCTTACAGTTCACTTTCTAGTTCAAGTTTTCCTTGACTCACTCATCCCTAATCCATCTATCTTCCCTTCAACTTTCATACTCTATCCTACCACTATCTCATTCAAGACTTCTCCCTTACATGCAGTGGTTGTGTGACCCTGGGAAAGCTCTAGGCAGCCCTCTTGGACCATATGTTGCAGAGACAGTGGTTAATGTTGACTGAGAGAATTCTGTGTGCCAGTGCCATCATAGGATCAGTCCCTATCCCTATTCTTATAGCTATTCAATTTCTATTGTGTTTTTTTTGTTTGGATTTTGGCTATATGCTCTAATATCTTTTTTTATTTTTTAACCCTTGTACTTTGGTGTATTGTCTCATAGGTGGAAGATTGGTAAGGGTGGGCAATGGGGGTCAAGTGACTTGCCCAGGGTCACACAGCTGGGAAGTGGCTGAGGCCGGGTTTGAACCTAGGACCTCCTGTCTCTAGGCCTGACTCTCACTCCACTGAGCTACCCAGCTGCCCTCTATCTTTTTTTTTAATATTTTATTTTTTTAGAAAAATTTTCCATGGTTCCATGATTCATGTTTTTATTTTCCCCTTCACCCCCCCACCCCCATAGCCAATGCACATTTCCACTGGTTTTAACTTGTGTCATCGATCAAAACTTATTTCAAAATTGTTGATAGTTGCATTGGTGTGGTCATTTCGAGTCTACATCCCCAGTCATGTCCACATCAACCCATGAGAACACTTCCTCATTTGATGTAGACAAAATTTAAAATTTTCTACCCAATCAAAATTAGGACGAATGTAGAATGACTTGCTTGGAGCCACATAACCAATATTTGTTTGATGTAGGACTTAAACCCAACTTGGTTTTCCTGACTCTGAGCCCAGTTCTCAATACATGACACCATAACTCCTCTCAGACATTCTTAGTGATCTAAAACCAATTATAGGGGGCAGCTGGGTAGCTCAGTGGATTGAGAGCCAAGACTGGAGACGGAAGGTCCTAGGTTCAAATCTGGCCTCAGACACTTCCCAGCTGTGTGACCCTGGGCAAGTCACTTGACCCCCATTGCCTAGCCCTTACCACTCTTCTGCCTTGGAACCAATACACAGTATTGACTCCAAGACGGAAGGTAAGGGCTCAAAAAAACAAACAAACAAATAAATAAATAAATAAATGACTGAATGACTTAATAAATAATTAAATGAATAAATAAAAACAGGGTATAGTTAAAGAAAGTTGTGAGAGGAAATCATGTTGAATAAGCTCTAATGTAGAAAAAAGGAGGTGTTGTGAATCCATCAGGCCCTGGCGATTTTTTCTTAGGGAGTACTTTGATGGCTTGTTCCATTTCTTTTTCTGATATGGGATTATTTAGGTATTCTATTTCTTCTGCTGTTAATCTAGGCAATTTGTATTTTTGTAATTATTCATCCATATCTCCTAGATTGTTATATTTATTGCCATATAATTGGGCAAAATAGTATTTAATGATTGCCTTAATTTCCCCTTCATTAGAGGTGAGGTCTCCCTTTTCATTTTTGATACTGTCAATTTGGTTTTCTTCTTTCCTTTTTTTTTATTAGATTGACCAGTACTTTGTCTATTTTATCTGTTTTTTCAAAATACCAGCTTCTAGTCTTATTTATTAATTCAATAGTTCTTTTACTTTTGATTTTATTAATTTCTCCCTTGATTTTTAGTATTTCTAATTTAGTTTTCATCTGGGGGTTTTTAATTTGCTTGCTTTCTAGTTTTTTGAGTTCCATGCCCAATTCATTAATCTCTGCCCTCCCTAATTCATTAATATATGCACTCAAGGATATAAATTTCCCCCTGAGTACTGCCTTAACTGCATCCCAGAGAGTTTGGTAGGATGTCTCATCATTGTCATGGTGCTATCTACTATTCACCCCCCCCTTTCCCATCCACCCCCATATCATCTTAGACCATTTAGTACTCCAACCTCTCCCTGTGAATAATTCTTCTAATTACTATAATAGTGGATACTGTAGTAGTGAATAGAGTTCACTACAGAGAATTACACATAACATTTCTCCATATAGGAATACAAATAATTAGATCTTATTGAAGCCCTTAAAGAGGCAAATTTAAAAATAAGAGTTTTCTTTCTTTCTGCCTCTGTTTCTTATTTACCTTTTCATGTTTCTCTTGGTTTTTGTGGTTGGATATCAAACTTTCCATTTAGTCCTGGTCTTTTCTGTGCAAATACTTGGAAATCTTCTATCTTGTTGAATGCCCATACTTTCCCCTGGAAGTATATAGTCAGTTTTGATGGGTAAGTGATCCTTGGTTGTAGACCCAGTTCTCTTGCCTTTCTGAATATCATATTCCAAGCCTTGCAGACTTGTAGTGTGGAGGCTGCTAGATCCTATGTGATCCTGATTGGTGCTCCTTGATATCTGAATTGTCTCTTTCTGGCTTCTTGTAAAATTTTTTTTTCTTTTACTTGGAAGCTCTTGAATTTGGCTATTATATTCCTGGGGGTTGTCTTTTCAGGGTCTAGTGTAGAGGGTGATCTATGGATCTTTTCAATATCTATATTGCCCTCTTGTTGTAGAACTTCAGGGCAGTTTTGCTGAATAATTTCTTTTAGTATGGTGTTCAAATTTCTATTAATTTCTGCTTTTTCAGGAAGACCAATGATTCTTAAATTGTCTCTTCTAGACCTGTTTTCTTGATTTCTAAATTTCTCAGTGAGATATTTCATGTTTCCTTCTATTTTGTCAGTCTTTTGACTTTGCTTTATTTGTTCTTGTTGTCTTGAGAGATCATTGGCTTCTACTTGCCCAATTCTAGCCTTTAGAGACTGGTTTTCTGCTGTATTCTTTTGATTTTCCTTTTCGATTTGGTCTATCCTGTTTTCCAGCTGTTTGATTTTGGTCTCCAATTTGCTTATCAATTCTTATGATTTGGAGGCATTGTTTTCAAATTGCCCAATTCTAGCCTTTAGAGATTGGTTTTCGACTACAATCTTTTGGTTTTCCTTTTGAATCTGGTCTGTTTGGTTCTTCAAGGCTTCTAGCTGGTCATTTCTGGTCTTCAATTTGCTTATCAATTCATTTGATTTCTGAGCCTCACTTTCCATTTGCAAAATTCTGCCTTTTAAACTGTTATTTTCTTGCCAGATCCCTTCCATCTTTCTCATAATCTCAGATTTGAACTCTTCAAGAGCTTGTGACCAGTTTTCATTTTTTTTGGAAAGGTTTGGATATGGTTACTTGTTTGTTCTCCTCTGCTGTTTGCTCTGTTGTCTGGATTTTTTCTGTGTAAAAGTTGTTGAGTGTTAAAGATTTCTTCTTGATCTTTCTCTTCTGGAGTTCTTGTGTCTGGCTTGCCATTTTTAGCCCAGTGCCCTCTCAGCTTTATTCTCCTGCCCAGGGTCTATCTGTGTTCTTTAGGGTCCTGAGGTCTCAGGTCTAGTTGTTCTCAGGGTCAAGCCTCCTGGGGTTCCTTTGCTTGTTCTTCTTCCTGAAGTTCCTTTAATAGTCTTAGGGCACTGCTTCCACAGTCATGCACCTCTCTGCACTGGGTCCCCACCCAAGGTCCCTGACTGAGCTCAGAATCCGCATCTGTACCTGTGTCCACGCCTGCGCTCAAGGTCTGTGTTCAAAGTCTGCACATTCTTTAGCCTCTTGGGGTCTTAAAGTCTTGCTGCTCTCAGAAGCAGGCCCTGGTGATCCCAGGTAGCTGCCACGGACTTAATGGATGCCCCAAACTTGCTCTAACTCTTGTGCGCTGGCTTTGGCCATGTAGGTGGTGGTGGGGAGGAAGGGGTTGCTCACCTCGCATTTTAGTGAGTGCTGTTTCACCCCTTTATAGCATGGAAATACCCTGATCCCACATACCTTCAATGCTGTGCCTTGTTGTGGGTTCCCTTTATTGTCTGGATTTGGTTTTTTGTCCTCTTGAGGAGTACTATATGTGGGGGTTAGGAGAGGTTAAGTAGCTGCTTTTTACTCTGCCACCATCTTAACCCAGAAGCTCTTTTTTTTTTAATCCCTAACCTTCTGTTTTAGAATTAATAGTAAGAATTGGTTCCAAGGCAGAAGAGTGGTAGGGGCTAAACATTTGGTATTAAGGGATTTGCCTAGGGTCACATAGGTAGGAAGTATTTGAGGTCAGATTTGAATCCGGGACCTCCTTATCCACTGAGCCACCCAGCTGACTCCCTAATGTCTTCCTGATGTGTATATATATTTCTTCCTGTGAAGGGAGTATGGTACAGCAAAAAGGAATACTGGCTTTGGAGCCTAAAGTCCTGAACTGAAATCTTAACTCTTCCATTTATTGCCTGTGTGACTTTGGATTAGTCACTTAGTGTCTCTAGACCTAAACTTCCTCATCTGTAAAAATGAAGTTGGACTAAATGACATAGAATATCCCTAAACATATGATTCTCTGTTTGATAATAAAGCTTAATGGAATTATTCTTTCTTTTGGCCACACAAGGACACTCTCTCCATAAATCATTTGAACAGAATATGAAGGGTTAAGAGAAATTCTGTAGCGAAACAATTGAAAAATATATATCTTATAAATGTTGGTTCTATAAATGAAAGGCACTAAGTTACTCTATATTCCATGAAAGACGGTTTTTTTGAGCTATTTAAGACTTAAATGTTTTCTTTAACCATTATCTTTTGGTTTGTAATTCATCTTTGCTTTTACTTGACATTTTGAAATTCCGTGATTCTTTTCAGCATTAGCACCTTTTATAAAATTGTATTTTTCCTTCATTGATAAAAGCACATAAAGAGCTTCATAAACCTTAAAATAAGAGGCAAATGTGAGTTATTCTTAGTTGATAAGCATCTCTGGAATTCATCTTTCTTTAGGCCAATTAGATAATAAATTAAATATAAAAGATAACGTATCACAATATATAGTGGTCCGCTTTGGCAGCAGGAAGATGTGGGTTCAGATTCTGACTTTTACACATCCTAGCCATGGGATGATCATTGACAAATGCACTAGTTTTCAGTGCTTCACTCAACTCTCTAAGAAGAGAAGTTACAGAAAAACTGATGATCTGCGTCAGTGGAGAGCTTCCACGCCAGGAGTTCTTGACATCTATGAATTCATGGATCCATATTTCCACCTTCCTCCCACCACCCAGAAAAAAAAAATCATCAGCTTAGAAAAATCAGAATTGGACTATTATAACCTAAAAATTCTCTATTACCTGTGATCCTAACAGCTATTTTCAAATTAAATATATAGATAAATGCCAGTGTCAAATGCATGATATACCTTTCCCAGACTAATGGTCAAAGATAATATTGTTTAGAAAGAAAATTAACAACTTTACCTGCAAACTCGCCTCTAGTCTGAAACTGAGCATACTTCCACATCCTTCTCTAATTTTTGCTGACTTCTCATTAATTCTATTTCTTGTCCAATCTGAATTATGTTACCTCTTCTGTTCAAGTCAAAACCTAACTTTATCCTAATGACTCTCAGAGAAATTGATTGCCGCCTTTTTTTCTCAAAAGGTTTTCAGAAAAATTGATGACACAACCACAACTCTTGTTGGCAATAAATGATGAAATACTAACAGTGTATTCTCTGCCTAAACACTCTTATATATCCTTCCTGCTCCATCTTAAGAAGAAAAAAAGTCTATTTTCTAACTTCCATAAGTGAAGGTCAAGCAATTGGGAATCCAGAATAGTCCCCATGCTATTTTATTATAACTGATGATCTAGGCAGTCCTGATTTTTATTAAGCCTAGAAAATGTGGTAGAAATTCATTATGATTTTTTTTAATCTGATTGTGGTCAAAGGTCTTCTTGTCTTTTGAACTCCTGATATTGAAGCAACAGTTCTTCAGCAGATAATTTGGGCCCTATTTTATTACTTTTATCCCTAAAGATTATTTCTGCTTTAAGTGGAATTCAAATCAGTTTAAGCAGTAGTCATTAATGCATATTCTTTTTGTTCGGGGGTGTGCATTTCTTCACACTTGACAATTTCTACCATGGCTAAAGTTCAACCAGGTCAAAACTTGGCATCTAAATGGCTAAAAATATTAACTCTTTACATGCCCCATAGCTTTGTACATATGGAAGGTTGTCTAGCCTTTTTTTGGATGGCAAGAAGCAAAAGGAGATTGAGAAGATTCTTGTGACTGCAAACCCCTAGAAGTGATTCCCAAAGTGGGCTCTACCACCCCCTGGTGGATGCTGCAGCGATCAAGGAGAGCAGTGATGGCCACAGGTGCATTTATCGTTCCTATGAATTGCTATTAAAATTTTAAAAATTAATTTTCAGGGGGCTAAGTAATATTTTTTTTCTGGAAAGGGGGCGGTAGGCCAAAAAAGTTTGGGAACCATTGCACTAAACATAATGGCCAAGGCTATTAGGCTACTGGTGATCCTTCCACCCTCTCTTTTGAAAAAACGTTGATTAGTATGCTTTGTGATAGCTATGATCTGGAAGATGGCTGGAAAAAAACACTTGTACATAAAGGTAATTGATTGTCTGATGCTATAAGAAATGACAAATTTGAGGGATTTAGAGAAATGTAAGAATACTTTTTTGATGCAATAATAAAACTAAGAAAACAATGTATTGCAAGACTAGAATATTTTTTTTAAAGTAGTTTAAAAAGCAACAGGGACGGGAGTAGATAGTCAGGTCTGGAGACAGGAGGTTGTGGGTTCAAATTTGGAATTATACACTTCCTAGATGTGTGACCCTGGGCAAACTTACCCCCATTGCCTAGCCCTTACTATTTTTCTACTTTAGAACAAACAGCTAGTAATGATTCTAAGAGGCAAGGGAAGAGTTTTTTGTTTGTTTGTTTGTTTTAAGCAGCTAAATTGAAGTTATTCACAATGAAATTATGGTTTATGGGGGGAGGAGAGAGGTGAGGAGAGAGGGAGAGAGAGAGCATAAAACTTATAGAGATGAGGGCCACAAGTTTTTTTCTCTGTATATCTTAGTTAACATCTTGTTTAAGGGAAGGATTCAATGTAAAGAGGAGGGTACAGTAATATCCTGAGAAATGACTGTGATGTAAAAGCAAATGTACTAGATAAAAATTGGAGAAAAGAAAACAAAAGTGCAGATCACCACAGAGGCCAAGGCTTTAATTGCCCTCTTTGGAAATTCAGGTTTGCCAGATAACTATATGTTTTGCATATAGTAAGCACTGAATACATGCTTACAGAATGAGTATGTGAATTCTTCCCTTGGTTGAAATCCTTCCCCTCCTTCAAAAATATATTTCGGACAATTCCATCGTCATCAACCATAGGTGACATTTAAATGCATTATATATACTAACACCTAAACATACAGTGGACAATCAGGAGACTGAGACAGAACCTAGGAATTGAGGCAACAAAAAGAAACTAATTTCAAACTAACACATCCAGAATAACTATACCACAAAATGGACAGGATCAATGAAGACCAGACCTACACTCCTCAGTTCATTCAAGAGTTCCAAAAGGAGGAAAGCTAGGTGGCTTAGGTTTGAAAGCCAGACCTAGAGATGGGAGGTCCTAGATTCAAAACTAACCTCAGATTCTTCTCAATTGTGTGACCTTGGACAGGTCACTTTACCCCAACTGCCTAGAACTTGCAGCTCTTCTGCCTTGGAACCAATACTTAGTATTGATTCTAAGATGGAAGGTAAAGGGTTTTTTTTGTTTGTTTATTTTTCTTTTTCTTTTTTTTTTTTTTAAATGAGTTCAGCAATGCAATGATCTGGGACAATCCTGAAAGATTTATAATAGGGAATGCTATCCCCCTCAAGAGAAAGAACTGTTGGAGTTGGATGCATGTGGATCAAAGCATGCTGTCTTTCACATCAGTGTATTTATGGTTTTATTTTGGAGTTTTGGTTATGTATGAGTATGCTTTTACAACAATGACCTATATGGAAATATGCATTACATAATAATAAAAATAATTTTAAAAGAGTTCCAAAAGGTCAGAACAAAAAATGTGATGCCAAGAAATGAAGATAGGCATAAATAAAGTGGTACCAAATACATTGAAGAAATATGTACTGAGAGATGTCTAAGAAATAAATCCAGAAGAGACTATCCCTATGAGTTCAATAAGAGAACTTAGAAGAGAAAAAAGGTCTTGGCAACAAGTATTATAAGAGTTGCTGGAATTTACTTAAATTTTTAAAATATGAAATTATAATTATAATTGAATTATAGCCTCTAGTGGAAAGAATTTGAAGTCGAATAAATAACTTAAAACAGAAAGTAGAAATCTTTCCCTAGGTAATAGTCTTCTTAAACATTACAATGAACCAAACAGAAATTAATGTCACCATTAGACAATAGAAATGCTGAAAAAAAATCAAAAGTGAAAAAATAAAATATAAGATAATTTTAAACTACCGATATCCATGAAAATGAATAACAAAACTAAACAAAAAACATCATATTTTAAGAAATTATAAAAGAAAACTAACCATATTTATTAGAATCAGAAGGCAATCAAATCTGGCTACAGTCACTTCTTCTCTGTGTTTAGTAACCTATAAATGCATAAATGTATATAGTTTTATGTAATATTACCTGTTTTACTGCTTAATAACATAAATGAAAAACAACACAATTTTTTTTCTTAAAATTAAATTTATAGCAAAAGAACTGTAGTTTTCCACCCTGGTTTGGGAATAGCAAACATATTTAGAGCAATTTTATGTGGATTTTCCAGATCATGGGGGCACTGTGCCCCTAAATCACATGATATGAAAGGGATAGCTGTACTTATTTTTTTTTATTGACTATAAAGAAGCAATCGATTCAGTAGAGTGAAACACCACCTTAAGTCTTTCTTTCAAAAAAGTATCTCTTATTCCCCAAATGATAAATGGGCAAGGGACATGAAATAGGCAATTTTCAGATAAAGAAATCAAAAGTATCAATAAGCACATAAGAAAGTGTTCTAAATCTCTAATAATTAGAGAAATGCAAATCAAAACAACTCTGAGATATCACCTCACACCTAGCACATTGGCTAAAATGTTAGAAGGGGAGAGTAATGAATGCTGGAGGGGATGTGCAAAATTGGAACATTAATGCATTGCTGGTGGAGTTGTGAACTGATCCAACCATTCTGGAAGACAATTTGGAACTATGCTCAAAGGGCTATAAAAGAATGCCTGCCCTTTGATCCAGCCATACCATTGTTGGTTTGTACCCCAAAGAGATCATAGATAAACAGACTTGTACGAAAATATTTATAGCCGTGCTTTTTGTTGTGCCAAAAAACTGGAAAATGAGGGGATGCCCTTCAATTGGGGAACAGCTGAACAAATTGTGGCATATGTTGGTGATGGAATATTATTGTGCTCAAAGGAATAATAAACTGGAGGAATTCCATGTGAACTGGAGAGACCTCCAGAAATTGATGCAGAGCGAAAGGAGCAGAGCCAGAAGAACATTGTACACTATGGTAAAATAGGATGTAATGGAGTTCTGTACCAGCAGCAATGCAATGACCCAGGACAATTCTGAGGGACTTATGGAAAAGAATGCTACCCACATTCAGAGGAAGAACTGCAGGAGTGAAAGCACAGAGGAAAGGCAACTGCTTGCGCACATGGGTTGAGGCAGACATGATTGGGGATGTAGACTCGAAACTACCACACCAATGCAACTATCAACAATTTGGAAATAGGTCTTGATCAAGGACACATGTTAAAACCAGTGGAAATGCACATCAGCTATGGGTGGGGTGGAGGGGAAAGTAAGAGCATGAATCATGTAACCATGTTAATTTTTCTAAAAAATAAATATTATTAAATGTTAAAAAAAGCTTTTTAAAAAAAGCATCTCTTACCCATAAATCAAAACTATTCCATACTCTTTAAAAAGATAGAATGGAAATAAACTCATTTGGGGAATAGTAGATGAAATATAAAACAGTAGGGAATGTGTTCTTTTCATGTGATAAATGCTTTAATAAATGTTTGCTGAGCTGAATTGAAATTGATTTAAAATGGCTACTTGTCAGTTGACTTGCTATTCTATGTTAAGTCTAAATTGTGATAGAATAGAATGAAATTCTAATTTTTTGTACTCCAAAAGTCTTCTGATACTGTTCAGTATTCTTGACACTTCAGTGGAAAGGAATATAATGACCCATGTCGACTCAGTGCTGTTTTTGTGTTTGTTTGAAACTTCACAACTGGGAAATTGTGTTTAATTGAGTTTAAACTATGTGTTTAATTCCATATGGATTTTATTGTCTTCATGGAATGAAACTAAAATAATCCTACCCATGCATCATTATTAATGAATAAAATCACTTATAAAATGTGTTTGCATGGTTTGCATCCGTACATGCCTAGAATGTTATTAGTTAAATATCTCTCTGAAGTAGATTTTTATAGAACTATCAAATCATGATGATGGGAATACTAAATGAAAAATGAAAAACAAATTAACTTATTCTACAATTTATTCAATAAGCATACTTAATATCTGAATGTCTGCCACACTTTTGAGTCACTCTTGGCTTTAGTAGCCTCTTCCAGGTCTCCGTTTCCCTTTAGATGGCATGAGAGCATTGCCTTGTTGTTGAAGACTCTCAGGCCATGACTTTGGGTCATCAGGCTTTTGCTATTGCTGTATATTTGAGAGAGGGTCCAGCAGCATACAAGATGCTCCAACTATGTCACTTCCCCTACCAGACAGCCATTTCTGCCAATGTTGACCAACCTGTGACTACAACCCACAAGGGAAGTTGTTAAAGGAAGATTGATCTGGAATGATGAAAGAAAGAGTGGGGACCAGAAAAGCTTCTCTGGCCCCTTATGGAGCTAATAATATAATGTAATCCATCTGTAAGTGGTGTATTTAGTATTTTTCCTGCTCTATTTTATCTGTAAAACAGGAGTAACTATACTTGCTAGTTCCTTTGTTCCCTAAAAACCTTGTATTTAACTACTTGTACTTATTTTGTATTTGCATCTTATTCTGTAGATATTTACAAATGTACACAGCATCACTAGTGGAATAAGCTCCTAAAGAAGTGACTGTTTCTGTTTTATTTTAATTTTTGTCTACCCAGGACCAGGCATAGTCCCTGGTATACAGTAGGTGCTTAATAAATGCTTATTGGTTATTTAACTGATTACCTTGCCTTCTTGCAGTGCTATTGTGAAAAAGGTATTTTGAATATTGTAAAATGCTTTGTAAATTGTAAGTTCTGTGTCAATGTGAGTCATCTTTATTGTCACTTGCTTTCCATAAAATGCACTCAAACCAAGCATCCCCTTCCTCCCAAAGAAGAGTATGCAGTTTTGTCTTCGGGATTATAACTTCATTCCTCATTAGGGATGGTGCTGTGAGCCCATAATTAACAGACTGTTTGGAAATGTCACACAGCAAGAGAGCTGAGATACTAAAAGGAGCCAATTCCAGGGAGGAAAAGGCCAAGAGCTTTTAGACTGTGTGTTTCCTCTGGACAGGGCTTCGTGGCCGGTCGCAGACATTTTGCCTGTTTGTTTCCCTAGGCAAATCTAATTTATATCCTCAAATACGCTGTGGAACTGGGCTTTAGAGAATCGAGGAGGAAATGGAATGACCTTTCCTCAAATGCATATTATAAATGGAAGGGTAGTTGATCTGTGTGACAGGAAAGGGGAGAGAGGAATGGGGGGCTTGGTAATGGCCTAGGAGCAGGAGATTTCAGCAAAGGAAAGAGGCAGACCTTCTTGACACTCCTGGAGAAACCTAGACTTTTTTCTCTCCTGGTGCCTTATACAGATGAGGGTCATGACTGCAGATTAAATTTTCCTTAACACTGGCAAAGGGGCAATTCAATCATGTGATAAATGAAGAAAGGAGATTGTTCTGGTGGCAACATCCCCTTCCAGCAGCAGGTCTGAGACCCTTGCTTTTCAATGGGGAAGCTTGCAAACATTCTGCTCAAACTCATTGGTTAGCCGAGAAAAACCCAGTAGAGGGGGCCCCTGAGGCTTTGTCTGGGGATGCCTGACATCTTGAGAATGTACTTTATCCTCCTGGAAATCAGATCTTCTTTATCGTATGGAAATTCATGCCCAGCATTCCCTCTTCATCGTTCCCAGACCTCAGTGAAACTCTCTACTGCTTTGCCTAGCCCTGGACTGCCACTCTCATTGTCATCAGATCTGTCTTTTTGAGGCCAAGAGGCCCTCTCACCACACCACAGGTGTATTTGGACTGTTTCCCAGGGTCCAAGAGATGACCGATGCTCTGTTCACATCACATCCCACCATCCTATGCCTGCTGCTCTCTTTCCCCGTTGTTGTCATCTACTTCCTCCCAAGGTTAGCCATGTAGACATCAGAATTATTCAGAAAGGAACTGAGGCCAGATATTATGCTTATCTGGAACTGAGCAGAAGTGGGCTTTAAACATCCTAAAATCTGAATCCACCAAACAGTAGTAACTAACTAATAATCCTAGGGAGCTTAGTGGCCTACCGGATAGAATGCTGGACTTGTTATCAAGAAAGCCAGAGTTCAAATCAAACTTCAGACAATTACCAGCTGTGCAATCTCATTAACCTGTCTGCCTCAGTTTCCTTAAGTGTAAAATGGGAACACTAATAGCACTTTCCTTACAGAATTGTTGTAAGGACCAAATGTAAAGCACTTTGCAAACCTTGATAAATGTATCTGTGAACCTATGCTATATTATGTGTTATTATTTTACTACAGCATTACTACTAGGACCGGTAGCATTTCTACTATAATGACCAAGACAATTTCACTAAGGAAGAGGAAATGTTCTTGTCTGACATTTGAAAATCCATTTGGACATGAAATTCAAGCAGATGGTGTCTTCCTTTGATCTCGGCTTATACATTGATAGCTGCTTCGAGGTAGAAAAAGAAAATGGCCTGGAATTAAGGAACATAGTTTGAGTTCACCATTAATTTCCCACCTATATCCCCAAAATGACTTCTTTTGTTTTTGTTCCAAAGGAATTGTTTTAAGAAACTAAACTATCAGCAGAGTGTTGATTTTGCTCTGTCATCTCTACAAGCACCGGTGAACAAAGAGTCAGGGTTTGGTTGTTCAGCATTCAGATCTACAAAGAGTTTTGGGGAAGTGAAGGGTTTTGAGGAAGTTGTCTTTGTGGGCTAAGGGGCAGCCTCAAATTTTGCTTCATCAAAGAGAAATAAGAAATCAATTTGGATTTTGTGTTTTTGGACAAAACCCATCTCATGCTTCTCTCCAAAATCTGTCATACCTCATTCATCCCATATGCGCCTTGTCTGCACCTGGGTTCCCAGCACACAGTAAAGTGACAAGTTTGTCTTGGGAGGTAAATAATTCAGGGCCCAAAGACTGGAGCAAGCATATTGTTTTAGAAATAGGCATCAGTGTGTTATTTGTGACCCTGGCTCCTACTGAGTCTAGTGCAGTGGGAACTATTAACTAGTGCATGAGGATCCTGCAGACTGAATATAGACTTAAAAAATGGCATATTCACTTTATGATTCATTGTATTTGTATGATATTTCCAAGTTACCTTTTATTCTGGCATCCCAAATTTGATACCTCTGGTCTAGAGAGCAATATCGTGTAGGAAGAGAGTAGAGTTCAAACCTTTGAAATAGCCTTAATCTTCCACAAGCCAAGATGTTTCATGATAGATGAGGAAGTTATAAGGAAAGAGCAGGTCTGTTTGGTGTACAATCTGAGTCTGAATAGGGCTGGAAACTGAAGAGGAAATCAGACTCACATTTATGGTACTTTTGCCAGTGCTCCTTTCCTTCTTAGTTGTTCTGTTCTTTTCATGTTTATTTGGGGAATTGAATCATTCTTCTTCCTTTTCCTCCTCTTTTAGGGATTGTATGTAAAATCAACAGGTATAGTCAAAGGTAGAATTTCCATATATATGTGAACAATCAAGAGAAATTTCTATTTGAAAAAATGTCTAATAACAATAATAGCTACATAGAAGTAAACAGTGTAATGGTGCTATGAAAGAATTTAATAAAAACAAATTCACACACACACACACACACACACACACACACACACACACACTCCAAATAGGCCTATCTGTCTACACAGAATCATAGATTTGGAACTGGAAGGGACATTACACATTGAGCCTTTGTCTCTTATTTTACATACCAGCAACATCTCAGATTTCTAGAGTTTGACACATGAAATTGGGGCTGAAGGTGAGAGACAGAGCCATAATATCAGCTAATTAGCATTAATAGATCTCTTTAAGATTTACAAGGAACTTCATAGATTTACCTTTTTTTAATTATCATCAGTCCCTCTTTAAATGTACTCAATTCCACCTGAGAAATTGACTTCTATGGACACATAGACAGTTTTCTCACTCATTTAAACCACCAACTTTGATTGAATTTCTACCATATATAGTATTGGACTAATTGTTGAAACAGATCTACAATACTCTTGTAGCCAAAAGAAGATCCAAATGTAATTGGGAAATATTTATCAAGACAAACAAAAACATGATAAAACATAGATAATACCACCTTTTAAAATTAAGCCAATAATGCATCCCTCAAGAACTCTTATAAACAGATTAGCTGTCCCATTTCTATTTGAGTTTTACATCAAAGCTCTAGAGCATGTCTGAAGGCAGAAAAAAACGTAATCATCTCACTTTTGACCCTCTACTTTTTAGCACAAAAGGTTCAAGATAAAAGAGTAGCTGTAGACAGACAGAAAGACAGACAGACAGATAGATAGATAGATAGATAGATAGATAGATAGATAGATAGATAGATAGATAGATAGATAGATAGATAGACAGACAGACAGACAGACAGACAGACAGATAGATAGATAGATAGATAGATAGATAGATAGATAGAGCATTTTTTAGACTTTATCTTAGAAACTGTAATAAGTATTGGGGATATATTCTAATTGGAGGAAAGACTTCTAATAGAAGGAAAAGAGATAGGAGAGGATACCCAGTTGGACCTAAGGCAACTAGCAAGAAGGTGAAGAAAACTAGAAAGTGAAAGAACCGATAGTGAAATGAACTTTTTGGGTCCTTCATAATAGATATTTCACAAATGTTTGTTGAATAAACTTAACATAATCTTTGAGAACAATTCTCTCTTGCATTCCAGGATGAAGATTAGAATAGAAATTTAGAGGAAGACATTTGGCCATAAATTTTTAGTTAAAATTCTATGTCTGTGAAATTTGCAATCATTTGATAGAGATTTGCAAGGGTAGAATTCATAGTTATTTTCTTTCTCATCATTATTGTTACAATCAAATTGGATGATAGTGTACTGGTTATAGACCTATAGTATAAATAATCAGGTAGCCTAAGATAGGATGAAAAAAGTTCTGGGTTTGGAATCAAAGCACTTAGGTTCATATCCCAGATTTATCACATAAAATCTGTCTAACCATAAGCAAAATATTTACCTCGTGTCTTCATTTTCCTCCTCTATAAAATTAAGGAGCTAACATTCTCAAAATGATTTCTAACTCTAATCAGTCAATCAACAGATATTTATTAAGCATTGTCTATATGCCAGGTGTAATGTTAGGCTCTAAAAATATAACCACTCTCCTCATGGAGATCATATTTTAATGGGGGAGACAACATGAGACTTGGGTGGTTACAATATGAAGGGTAAATGGAAGGAAAGAGCAGTAGGAAGGGAATAGAGAGGGGGTTTTGAAGGAAGGTAGGAGGTAGAGTTGAGGGCAGAGTCCATTCCAAGTCTGATGAATACCCAGTCGATATGAACCAATTTGGAAGATGAATTGTCATAAATAAGGAACAGTAAGTGGCCAGTACAACTGGATCATAGAGTACATGAAAAGGAGAGAGTGTATGAAGACCAGAAAGGTAGGAAGGATCTAGATTGAACTTTAACTGACAGAATGAAAGAAAATATATTTTTTCTGTTCTGCTAATTCAGAAAGTTATAAGTAATTAAAACAGCTAAGCATAAACATCAAAGAATATACTTTTAATCAAAAATACTTTTTAAGCAAAAATTAAAGTAACTTAAAATCCTAGATACAATTACCATTTTTAGTAGCTGACATTTATTATAGCACATTAAGGTATGCAATTCCCCTAATATACTTTACTGCATTTGATCCATGCAATAATCTCATGCGACTAGTATGTGTTTTGTTTTGTTTTGTTTTGTTTTTTATCTAGATCTTTTGTTTCATTGGTAGAGATAATGCTCAGGGAAGAAATGCCCTTTATTAACACTTCTGTGGCTATTCTGTAATTTATCTTCTTAGAGTTGTTTAGCCCTAGAGCACTATGAGGTCAATTTGATAGCCAGTCAAAGATAGGATTTGAACCCAC
This sequence comes from Gracilinanus agilis, assembly GCF_016433145.1. Taxonomy (NCBI): domain Eukaryota; kingdom Metazoa; phylum Chordata; class Mammalia; order Didelphimorphia; family Didelphidae; genus Gracilinanus; species Gracilinanus agilis. The sequence goes on from NC_058135.1 coordinate 105,059,008, forward strand.
ACTTTCATGTTTGGCTTTATAATAATTGTTGTTTTTTTATAGACTAATTTCTGTTACTTAGAAATCAAAATGGGATACTTCTGTTTATGTTGCTTATCTCAAGATAGGTACATTATTATATCTTCATTTTCTAAATGAGGAAAATGATGTCAAGATAGGCACTTTTGGTTTGGGTCATTTTTTCAGTCCCGATGGACTCTTTTCTTGGCAAAGACACTAGAGTAGTTTGCCATTTCCTTCTCTAACTCAGTTTCAGATGAGAAAATTGAGGCAAACTGTGTTAAATGACTTGCTCAGGATCAAACATTTAGGAAGTTTCTGAGATAAGATTTGAAGTTGGGAAAATAAAGTCTTCCTGAATTCAGGCACCAGCTAGCTGCTGAATATAGGTACCATGTGTATTATTATCTTTATATTAGAGATGAGGAAAATGACGTTTAGTCAGAAAAATCAAACAACCATTAAGGTAATACAGCTACCTTTCTCATTAATCATTAACTGTCACTATTCTCAGTTCAATCCAACCCTCATTTCCTCTCCCGAATAGAGAGGTTCTTTCAATTTACTTTTTTTATCACCTCTATCCAAAGTACTACAAGGGCAGAAAACACATAGACTGAGGTACATTGACCTCAGGACTAGTCACCATCCAAAAACACTTTTACGCTTTCTACTACTTAATTCCTCCTAGCAAAGAACTATAACTTCCTGTTCATATTTTATCAAGGGAAATGTCATCTCCATTTACCTTATCAAGATGCTTAGCCTCTTCGAATGCTTGAGCAGAATAAGGGAAGAAAGATCTTATGGAGCTGTGTTGCTAAAAAGTACAACGCCTTAGAACTGTGTTTTCTTCACTGTGAAAAAATTACCTTCAACTAATTAACTTTTTCCAAGCCCTCTTCTTACTCAAAGCTAGACTTCATGAATAATTTTTAAGTTTACTTGTTCAACATAACATATGACAATTCCCTTGAATGTCTTCTTTCAAAAAGAGTATGTCTGTATCCATAGAACCTATGGCCTTAGCCACATATCCCTTGAAGTCAAAAGAAACATTTTTTAACATCTTCTATAAAGATTTTTCTCTACTATGGTAATAAAGACCAAAGATATACAATTTAAGTACTTACTAGTTTACATTTTCCTAATATTTGACTTTGCTATCCCAGGGAAAATAAGATACTTTCCAAAACTGGTTTAAATGCTCACACTTACTCATGATGTCAGAGAGCCATTCTGATGCTTGTTGTAACAGGATTCTAATACTTGACATTGTTTATTGATTACCCTGGGCTCGTAATGGAGACACATCAGGCATTTTTATTTACTTGAATACTTATCGACCATCAACACCTCCCCACCTCATTCCTAATAATTGGGGCATCCACATGACATGTAATATTTTTGAAATAGCCTCAATTTAATCCAAGGTGAAGAAAACATAAACTGATATTAATGAGGTATGACAACCATATTTGATTCATCTACAAAGAAGAATGCGTCATTGCAAATAGTAATGAGACAAGCTACCCAATTAATTAGTGGCAAATTGAACAGATTGCTCTGGATGTCTTCCAGCAGGGAAGAATAGGTCTGGTACTCAGTTGTGAAAACAGAGAAGACCAAGATCCTTTATGCCTCCTGGGAAAAGAAAAACTGTTGATTTTTCATGTTTAGATTTTCATTTCTGGGAACTGACCTGACAAATTAGGAGAACTCAAGATAGGCAGCATATTATAGTAAAAGAATAACAGATTTGAATATAGAATCTGGCATCAACTATCTCTGTGACTCTGGGAAAATCAGTTCACTTTTCTGTTTCTGTACCTGCCATCCAGATAAAGGTTAGACTTGAGATTTCATTAGTATACAGAATTCTCAGGCGAGAGACCTCCTGATTTAGATCAACACCTTCTCTACCAACTCATAGTATTAAAGAGTTCCCTAAGGCACCAAGAGGTTCAATAGCTTCCCTTGGATCACACAGCATATTCATGTCAGGAGTGGAACCTGAACTCAGATCACCCTACCTTTAATTCCAGTTCACTAGTCATTGAGTAATAAGACATTTGTGCTAACTTCATGAGGATTGTTGATGTTCAGTCACGTCCAACTCTTCGTGATCCCAAGTTCCTACAGAGATTTTCCATTTCCTTCTCCAGAAAATTTTGCAGATGAGGAAACTGGGGCAAACAAGGTTAAGTGACCTGCCCAAGCACAGCTAGGAAATATTTCATCCAGATTTGAACTCAGGACCTCTTGATTCCAGGCCTGATACTCTATTCATTGTGCCATTTAGCTGCCCTCCATGAAGACTGGTCTTCTCTTTGAATTATAAGTTTCAAATCTGTTCCTATGTTATGACTATATTTGCTAATACACTGTTTTTAAAAAATCTCTATTAATGGGAAACCATAACTCCCAAGGACTGAGGAATTAATGCAACACCTTCAAAATATGACTTCCTATTAGAAGATGCCTTATGCATAAGGTATAATAATCTAGTGACTAGAAAGTATAGCAAAAATTACATTTTAATCATCTTTTATATATATGATCACCCTTTTAAAAATGTAATCATTTTTATTACAACATGATCATCCATTTAAATTTTTTTCTGGTATAAAACTGTGATTTCAAAGAAATAAAGAACTTATGATACAGAAATTAGCTTCCCCATTGTCTGCCTAGCATTTATGTATATCTCTAGCTATATTACCAGAAAGTTATAAAGGAATAATAGCTAATATCAAGCAACAATAGCCCTACAGGGTCTGTTTCCCAAAGAGATAAAAAATAGGGGGAAGGGACCCACTTGGGCAAAAAGATTCATAACAGCTTTCTTTGTTGTGGCAAAGAACTGAAACTGAAAGAATATTCATCAGTTAGGAAATTATTGAACAAGCTGTGTCATATGATTGCAATGGAATACTATTGTGCCATAAGAAATGACAAAATGATCACAAAAAACCTCAAAAGATTTATATGAAGTGATGCAAAGTAAAATGAGTAGAATCAGAAGAAAAATGGTCCATAGTAACTATGGAGGAGTCTAGGACAAATTAGGCCCACTGAGGAAAAGCAGCCAGAAAAGACATGCTTGTAAGTTTGCCTGAGACTCTTGGCAAGGCCAATCTCAGTTTACAGCTAAGAGCTATTTTCTAGGCTGTAACTCAGATAAGAAAGGATTCCTCCCCCAATATGGTCATCATCAAGCCTTGGACCTTTTCTCATTTTGATGAGCAAAGAAGCCTTTGTAACATCATAACTGAAAGAATCAGTTCTTCCTTTCCCTAAGGTACACAGGATAGATTAGCTGTCCCTCTTTCTCAATTTGCTTATGTTTATAGAGAAGCCCTAAAAATGCTCCTGGATAAAGTCATTTCATAAGTAATATTCTGTGGGATAGTAAAACCCTAAAAATGATGTAATGCTTAGGACTCTATTTTCTATAAAAACCTTTCTCTTTGTCATAATGAACAGAGATAATGGAGATCATGCATTTTCCCATCTGGCCCTTGCTGTGTATATCTCTCTACTTCTATCTCTCTCTGTCTCTCTCTCTCCCTCTCTCTCACCTTTTTCTCTCAATGTCAGACAGAACCTGGCACTCAACACATAGTGCCTGCAACAAGTAACAATAATAGTGTAGAACGAACAACTCTAAATAACAACTATCTCCAAAGCACTGTCCCTCATCACTAAGCTTCAAATCTTCAATACCAATGTAAAGGCCGTCCTCCTATATGGATCAGAAAGCTGGAGAGTGACGAGCGCTAACACCAACAAACTCCAGGTCTTTGTTAACAGATGTCTACGCCACATTTTGAACATCAGATGGCCTGAAAAGATCTCCAATGCTAGTCTCTGGGAAAGAACAATCCAGTATCCCATTAGTCAGGACATAAAGAAACGTAAGTGGAGATGGATAGGACATACGCTATGAAAACTGGAAGACAACGTAGCCAGACAAGCATTGAGCTGGAACCTTTCAGGGAGGAGGAAAGTTGGAAGACCAAAACAGACCTGGTGAAGATCTGCTGAAAATGAAACAAAAACAGTCGGAATGACATGGGCCCAGCTGGGGGAAGTTGCCCAGAACAGAGTCCGCTGGTGTGAGATGGTTGCGGCCCTATGCTCCTAAGGAGTCAACAGGAATAGTAATAATAAATAATAATAATAATAATAATCAGCAATGCAAGGATCAAGAAAAACTCCCAGGAACTCCTAAAGAAAAAACTCCTAAAGAAAAATGTTAACCACTGTCATAGAAGGAACTAAGGGAGTCTGAAAGCAGATTGAAGTATACATTCTTTATTTCCTTCATGAATTTTTCTTTAATGTAAACAATATGTATTTCATACCATCAAGAACATGGTAATATGTATTGTATGAAAAAACATGTGCAACCTATTTCCTATTACCTGCCATTTGGGGGAGGGAGCAGAGAGAAGAGGGAGCGAATGTGGATCACAAAATGTGAGAAAACAATAATTAAAAATTATATTAATGTGTAATCTGGAAAAAAATTTAAGAAAATAAATGTATAGGTCTAAATTCAATGCCTCCCCACTCTGCTTTACTTTCCTATCCCTTGAATGTTCCTAATAATGACTCCATTATCATAGACTCAGTAGCTGTCACAAATTATCAGCCACTCCTTCTCTGGCTCCTTTTGTCCCATTCCCCTTGCACAAATCCCATCCTTACACCTGTCATTGTTGATATCAGTCATCTTTGATTCTTTTCTCTCTCATTCCCTGTCCTCTTAGTTAAGTCCTATTTCTTCTTCCACAATATCTACTTCTGGCCCTTCCTCTCTATTCCTATTGCAAGAAGTCTAGCTCAGTCCTTAAGAGTTTCTGTTGTAATATTCTCCCTTACTTTAGTCTGGTTCACCTGTGATCTATTCTCCCATTGAGACTTGAGTAATCTTATTGTTCTGATCATGTCACTTCCATCTAAGGACTTTCACTGGCCATCAGTTTGTCCTGAAAAAAAGCATCAACTCCCAAGTCTAGCATTAAAAGTTTTTTTATAATCTGTTACTAATGAATCTATCCAGTCTACTGACATCATTTTCTATTTTATTTATATATTTATATTAAATATTTATATTATATTATTCTCTATTTTATTTTATTTATATATAGTTATATTTTATGCTATAGCTAAACTATCATCAACTCCTCATTCTTTTTCTGCACTTTTCTATCTCTCTGCCTTCTCAAATGAATTAGTATATGTAAAGTGCTTCATAAACATTAAGCACAATAGAAATACTAACTATCATCACCATCATTATTTTCATTAATATTATTATTACCTTCATTTATGTATATTACTTTCGTGGAATGAATTCTACCTCTTGTCCCTGTTGCTCTCTTTTAATATAGTTCTCTTCAAGAATTTGAAGGGGCAGGAGCAGCTCAGTGGCTCAATGGATTGAGAGCCAAGCCTAGAGAAGGGAAGTCCTAGGTTCAAATCTGGCCTCAGACACTTCCTAGCTCTGTGACCCTGGGCAAGTCACTTAACCTCCATTGCCTAGCCGTTATGGCTCTTCTGCATTAGAACCAATAGACAGTATTGATTCTAAGTTGTAAGATAAGGGTTTAAAAAAGAAGAAGAATTTGAAGGGCCATCATGTGGAGAAGGGTCTAGACCAGTAAAGAGGGGGTCAAAGGAAAGGAAATGCTCGTCTGTCAGTCTTTGTCTAGGCAACTCTTTCAAAGTTTCATTGTACTGTATCCTACTCATTGTATTCATCAGATTAGAAATAATGCCCTGCAGCCTGATAGAACATTTCAGGGGGTTGTATCTGCCCTGCTGGATGTAGTTTGCCCATCACTGGTCTAGACCTGTCTGAAATGGCTTGAAAGGATAGCACCAGGAACAGTGGATAGAAACAGCAGTATTTTAATTTAAGTTTAAGTTTGATAACAGGAAAACCTTCCTAATAATCAAGAGTCATCTTCAAGGAAAATGGAAAGCATATAAATGACTGAACAACAATCACTAGAATAAGTTTTCTCAGTATGTGTATTCTGTGCCTCCCCCAGTAGTTTAGAAATTCCTCAAAGGCAGAATCCATGCATTGTATTTCTCTTAGGTCCCCTGCAATTCTACAGCATTAGGGTTTTTGTCTCCTCTCAGAAACCTGGGGAAAAATGTAGTTCTGAACACTCAGTGGGTACCCCAGAATGTTTCTTGTTGACTTGAATAATGGATACCATCACCAGTGTTTTCAAAAGAATGTGGGAAATGTAAGATAAATTCACTATACAAATCCTAGGTAAGGAGTAGCAAGAGTATGCAGCAGCAGAAACTTAGAACACTTATAGGCATGCCAAGGCTATCTTGTCTTCTCATTTAAAAGTACATTCAGAGTGTAGATTTTTCTTTTATAAATAATCCTTCTAATTTTGTTTTCCAGAATGACAAATCTCCAGGGCGTTCTGCAAGTCGGTCAAGTAACATATCTAAGGTAGGTGGCCTCTGGTTACTTGTTTATTTCAAACTAGTGTTCCCAGTGATATTATGGCAGATAGTGCCATCCAGGATTACCATTTGGTCTTATCTAGATGTTTTTTTTCCTGTCACTCTTTCTGGTGTTTGTTTGTTTTTAAGTTGGATCTGCTTTAGGGTTGTTGTTTTCTGCAGTATAAAGAGCCACAATTCAAAATAGTTTTAATAGTTTTCCTTTTTCTTTTTTTAACTCTTTAGCCAAATGCATAGAAGGCACTTGGCTTCTCCGTCATGTATAGTGTTTTATTTTTGTCTCATTTCTAAAATTTTAATATACCCTCCCTTTTGTATCATTGGTGTTTACAGTACCTCTTTCCAGAGTTCATTTTTCTGGAATTTGTTCTTCTGTCCTGAGATACAAGTTACCTTTTGGGGGGGGCACAATTTTTGGAAATCTATTCAGTCATTTGCCCAAGTTATAGGATCTTTCAGGATGGGGTGGAATTATATGAGCTTGGAATGTTGAGCAAGCAACTAAATATATAGGGAGATTAGACTTTTTTTTAGAAGTCTTGAAATGTGAATTGTTTGGTTCCCCAAAGTCATTCCTTCTTGCATACTGCACTGGCTGCTATTTATTGAGGGAGAAGGAAGGTAAGGGATAAGAAAAATCATTTGTCAAAACAGAATAGATATGGTTTTGAAAAAGCATATCTAGGGAAGCAAACAGCATGGCTTTAAATGGATTCTTTACAGGCTGTTTTCCTGCTGATGTCAAATGAAGTCTAAGAGGTAAATGTTTAAACTTTATCTATCTCATATACCCCCTTTGGGGCATATAAGATACTTCAAGGCTTCTATAAAAATCCAAGAATCTGAAATTAAATTTAATTCGCTTCATTAGCTATGTCTTAATTACTTAAAGCATCATCCGAGATTGTACTGGAGATGCAAAATTTATTTAATATGCATTCTCTTCCCGCAAGAAGATTACAATCTACTTAAAAGATCTAACACATGCTCAAACAGCTATAATAAAATGTAATGCCTATGAGAGGCAGCATGGTTTGATGGAAAGAGAACTGGTCTTTGAGCCAGGCAGATCTAGATTCAAGTCCCAAGTCTGATATACAAGAATTGTGAGACCCAGAGCAGGTCAACTTCTGGGGGGGGGGGTCCCAGGCACCTCTTATATACTATGAATTGCAGAGCAGGTGCTGATCAGTAAAAGGAGTTTTCTTCCTGAGTCCCCTATTCCAAAGAAGGAAGGAAGGAAGGGAGCCAGGGAGGACAAAATTATGGAATCACAGGACCAGTCCAAAAATGGTCAAGGGAGAATCATGAGAGGTGTATCCCCCAAAAGAGCCTTCCCTACATCCAGACTGAATTGTTAAACTCTTGTCCATTTGGTTGACCACAAAGCATCATTTTACATCTTCTCCAATATAAAAAAAGAAGGGAAGAAAAGAAAAATCACAAAACATCTTGGTGAAAGGAAATTGAAAAGCTTGAATCAAGGAAGAACTTTAATCTTGTCTCTTGACATTTCCTAGCTATTCTTTAGGCAGGTACCTAGGACTTGCCGTACTATGTTACAGATGAATTATGAATTACAGTAACACAAAGAATTGCCATACCAGTCACAGATCCAGCACAGATTCCTATAGTAAGAAAGTTAGTAGTGAGTGTAACCCCCTTCCTAAAAGATCTTCCTCCAGGTTTTGAAATATTTCACTGGTATCCTTACACAAGATAGGGGTTTAAACTTTGGTTTCATTGATATGGAAACTCACAATGCAAGTCAGCACTCTGTGAGTCAAAAATTATTTATTAAAGCCGTTACAATGTTCCAGAGACACATAGATGATGCCGTGGATAGAATGCCAGCTCAGAAGTCAGGAAGACTCATTTTTTTCCGTTTAAATCTGGACCCAGATATTTCCTAGCTGTGTGACTCTGGGAAAATCACTTTACCCTTTTTGCCTCATTATTTTGGTCAGTAAAATGAACTGGAGAAAGAAATGGAGAAGTATTCCAATGGCTTTTCCAAGAAAACCCCAAAGAGAGTCAAGAAGAGTTAGACACTCTTAAACAATAATACTGTTTATCAGGTATTGTGCTAACTACAGAGGATACAAAAAAAGACAAAAGACAATTCCTGCCCTCAAGTAAGTCACAATCTAATGGAGGAAGTATCAAATATGTACAAATAAATTAGATAAATAAGAAGTGATAGAAGGAAGGAAATTATTTTAGAAGGCATTAGAATTAAGAGAAGGAAAAGACTTCCTATAGATGATGGAATTTCTCTGAAACTTAGAATCTCAGACAATTGTCTACAGCACTTAAGAACTGGAAGGACTTACCTTGGTTCATACAGCCAGCATATATCATAAGTAAAACTTGAAACCAGGTCTTCCTGGGTTAGGAGCAAACTATCTATCACGCCATGTCTTCTTCTCTATGTGTGAGAAACAATAAATTAGGAAGATGTTTTTTAAATAAATCAGAAAAATGCCTACTAGGTTTCTTCCTAAGCAATCTTTAGGCAGACTTCATTTAAGCTTTCAATACAACATACAGTTCAGGAAAATACTTCTCATATTCTGGGTAGTAAAGTGTTATTTTGTTAATGATCACTTTTGTTCAAATGTTCAAATCATTCCTGAATCTTTGCCACGTTTTTGGTATTCATAAAATTCAGAAATTCATTCTTACGAAGAACAAGTTTTCAGCAATAACTGAAATCCCAAAGTTTTAGTTACTTTGTAGTACTTTAAATTTTTTAAATTTAATTTTAATTTCATAATATCACACCTCAAAAAATGCCAGATGTTTTTCATTTTCTTGGCCAAAATAAGAATTGTCCAATGTTGGGAAAAGAAGAAATGGATTTGGAATATGGTCTTCTGAATCAAAGTTGAAAATCAATATCTTTGGATTGGAACAGATAGCTTCCAATCCCAACTCTGCTAATTGTGACCTTAATTCCAGGCCTTCGTTTCCTCTAAAATGAAAGCTCTTGGACCTGTTCATCTCTGAGGTCCTTTCCAAAGCTAAATTCTAAGACTTCAGAAAAATAAGTAAAGGAACCAAGTAAAACAACAAATAGAAAAGTTGCCTGAGAATTTTTTTATGCAACTCCTTAGTGAAATATTTTCATGTGACTTTCTATTGCAGGGGTCAACAATGTATGGCTCTCGAAGCCATATCTGGCTCTCTTGAGGGCCAGATATGGCTCTTTCTGCAGGAGCCATAAAATAAATTTTTTTTCAGGCACTGTTACAGGAGCCACACTGTGAGCACTGTATGGCTCTCATGAAATTACATTTTAAAAAATGTGGCGTTTATGGCTCTCACGGTCAAAAAGGTTGCCGATCCCTGGTCTATTGTGTCCATATTAAGTAACAAGTGTTGCTCACAGTGTGGGATGGGGAGAAAGTGTGGTTTTGTTAGATTCTTGTCAATCATTCACACAAATTTGGAGGTAGGCAAGTTGAAAAACTCCTGTGGATTGGGGCATAACTAAAAACTTCTTTTATCTATACTCTCTTCTTAACTTTTTTTGGATAAACTCTAATGATTAAGCTTCTATTATTATGTCACATTATTGAACTTTTCTCCTATTGGAATCCCTTACTTTCCGTCTTGGAATCAATACTGTGTATTGGTTCTAAGGCAGAAGAGTGGTAAGGGTAGGCTATGGGGTTCAAGTGACTTGTCCAGGGTCACACAGCTGGGAAGTGTCTGAGATCATATTTGAACCTCGGACCTTCTGTCTCTAGGCCTGACTCTCAATCCACTGAGCTACCCAGCTGCCCCCAGAATCATAAAATTTTAGAGCTAGAAGACATATGATATATCATTTCATTTAGCCATGTCATTTTACAGATTAAAATATCATTACCTCTGTCCCTTGGCTCTGTTTTTTGTTTTTGTTTTTAGCCTTTCTTCTCTAAATAGTAATCTGGTAGCAAGAGTGTCGTCAAAGAAGACATAAGAAGCTAGTAGCATCCTTACTTAAGTGTTTGAAAATTCAAGACAAGGCCCAGGAATGGGGAAGGAAGCATTTCCTTAAATCCTAAAGGTTAATGACAACCAAGAAAGAAAAAAAATGAAAGTTTCATTTTACTTTGACAAAAGACCCAAAATGAAGGTTCTTACATCTAGGCCCCAGCCTCCCAACCAATTACCCTGCTGTCAACACCTAACTCTTTTAACTCCTTTTAAAACCCTGAGCTTCTCAGTTAATACTGAAAATTGGGAAATAGAAACTGTGAAGAAAAGCTGAAGGAAACAGAATTATTTAGCCTTGAGAAGAGAAGACTAGGGGGCAGAGGCAAGCCTTAGAGGTTAAAGAAATCTGCTTGGGATTGTCAAAATATATTTGCCACTCAAAACTGTGAAGAGTTATTTTATATAAGATAATGTCCAATTTTTTTTTTTTTTAGTCTCTGCTGAAGGAAGAAGGGGGAAATGGCTGGAATTATACAACATGAAGAACTTAGCTTTGGCATAAGGAAAAAAGGAAAAAAAGATTTGAATAGTCACTTAGCCTTGGAATAGCTTACAATGAGGTGTTAGGACTACTTGCAATTAGTAAAAAGTGTTGATAACAATGATGATTATTTATAAACGTGACATTTTTTTTTTAGTTTACAAATACTATCACATGTAATTTGATTGAATCTGATCATACTATAGGGATGTCCAGAACCACACCAGCTATTTCAATCTATATAGATCAGGAGGCAGCTGGGTGGCTCAGTGGATTGAGAACCAGGCCTAGAGACGTGAGGTCCTGGGTTTAAATCTGAACTCAGACACTTCCCTAGCTGTATGACCCTGGGCAAGTCACTTAACCCCCCTTGTCTAGAACCAATTCACAGTAGTGATACTAAGACAGAAGGTAAATGTTTAAAAACAATCTAGATAGAGCATTTCACCAAAAGGCAGGCAACCAGGGTGATAATGCCCATTTTGAATGGAGAAAGAGACCCTCCCAGCATTTGCTAGGTGTCAGGAACTGTAGCAAATGCTTTACAAATATTATCCCAGTTGATCCCCACAACAACCCTGGCAGGTAGAGGCTATTATTATTGTCATTTTACATTTGAAGAAACCAATGTAGACAGAAGTCAAGTGACTTGCCTAGGGTCACATAGATCATATTTGAACTTAGATCTTCTTGATTGTAGTCCAATTCTCTATCCACTGCACTACCTAGCTGCCACTAACTTGCTAAGTGACCTCCCTGGACTCAAATTTCCTCATCTGCCAAATGAGAGGATTAAACCAAATCAGAAATTCTTCAATGGGTGGTCATGAACCTTTAAAAAAATTAGTAAACATGTTTTACTATGATTGGCTTCCTTTTTTATTCTGTGGAGTTCTTTTTATGCATCTAAAAATATTACTCTGAAAATAGGTCCAGGGATTTTACCTGCCAAAGAAAAGAATTAAGAATCAGGGGACAAGATGATTTCTAAAGGCTCTTTGCTCTAAATCCCATAATCCTATTATCTCTAAGGTTTGTTTCAGCCTTAATTCTTTGATTTATTGATATGGAAAATACAGTTATAAAAGGTAAAAATCACTTATCCAAAATCTCATCATGATTAAGTAACAGAGCTAGAATTTTTGTGCTTGGAGTTCAGTGCTTTTTTCCCCCCTTATGCCATTTATTTTTTTTCTACTTTCCTCTTACCTTTCTATTGTTCTAATAATGGGCAGCCTATATGCAGTCTTGGCCAAAAGCCATAGAGGCTAAGAACAACCAGTGTGAGCTTGTCAAAATAGGCTTAGTACTTAGTAAGGGGAACATTTATCAGCTATTAAAAAGTCTCTTGGGATAAATAGATAATGATTCGTCCTCTCCAAGTAACATGTTGACCATCATACATCTGACACCTTTTAGAATAGGACCATAATAAGCACTTAATTAATGCTAATTGATTAATATTAAGGCTAATTGTGTCTAGAAACAGAGGGATAGATCAGAAGACTTGGAAGTTTCCTCCCAACCTGATTTTGCCCTAAATAGGTGAATGATTAAGAATGAAGCTTGTTTTTCATTAACTCTCATGAGTTATTATTATCTAGTCACATCCCTCTCTTCAGAAACCCATTTAGGGTTTTCTTAGCAAACATCCTGGAGAAACCTATTTGCCATTTCCTTCTCCAGAACATTTTATAGATGAAGAAACTGAGGCAGACAGAGTTAAATGACTTGCTCAGGGTCACACAGCTAATAAGTGTCTAAGACGGTGATGGCAAACCTATGACACGCGTGTCAGCATAGCCTTTTTCTTAGCCATTTTCGATGTCACGCGGCCACCTACAGAGAAGCATGGGGCCGCATGCCGAGGATGAAATATTTGCTGTAGTGTAGTGTAAACACTCTATGCACTACAGATGACATTTCTACCTATATTAATTTACCTAAATTAATTTAATTATTATTAGTGATAATAAGTAACCAAAAATAATTTTGGTTTATCAAATACAGTTATATATTACAATTATATATTTTTGTTATTTAAACTATAAATATTACAAAACTATAAATATTACAAAGCGACACATCACCTGAGTTTTGCTTGTTTTTTTGGTGAATTTTGACACACCAAACTCAAAAGGTTGCCCATCACTGGTCTAAGGCCAAATTTGAAATAAGGTCTTTGTGACTCCATGTCTGGATCTCTCTCCATTGTGCCACCTAGCTGTATATCATGGATAAAGGCTTATAACTAATAAGATTTTGAGAGTAGGTAGGTGGCTCAGTAAACTGAGAACCAGGACTAGAGAAAGGAGGTCCTGGGTTCAAATCTGACCTCAGACACTTCCTAGCTGTGTGACCCTGGGCAAGTCACTTAACTCTATATCCCTTACCATTCTTTTGCCTTGGAATCAATAAAGAGTATTGAATGTAACATGGAAGGTAAGGACTTTAAAAAAAAAAAAAGCTTTCATTAAGTACACCAAAGGTTTCTTGATAGACACAACAGAGATAATTTTGTGGAAGCCTCTCCTTATTCATGTCAAACAAGGCATAAAACAGTCAGGAACATGGTTGCCTAAGATGTTTGCCATTGCCTTCCAGGCTATCGAGCATGATGTCAGAATGAAAGAAGAATTAACGATAGAGTGTAAAGTCCTCCAAGTGCTTCTTTTTGCATGTAACATTGTGCTAATTACATCAAAGTCCTAAAGATCGGAGGTCTCCTAAAAGAGGATGATTATCATTCGGGGGGGGGGGGGGTTGACTTAACTAACCATAGAAGCAAAACCCCATCGGTAAGACCTCAGATCCGTTGAAGTAGGATGCTTTTAAGTCATGCCAGGATCTTTCTATGATGTTTATAAAACAGCCAGTATATGGAATCGATTCTGAGGATGAAGATTTATTAGATAAGACCAAAGTCTGCCATTTTAATTCAAGCATCCCAGGATTGTCGAGACAGTGCTGCCATTGTGAGAACTTCTGGGGAGGGGAGGGGGTGTGCGCTAATCAGCTGTAATTGCAAAACCCCCAACACACACTACTACTCTGGTTCCTGTTTGTATTCTTCCCATACTTTTTTATTATTCTAATTGTGTCAGGTTGCTTGGGTAACACTGAATCTAAAGTGAAAGCCACAGGTGAACCTTAGCATCTTGAAATAATCGATGTGGGGCGGTCACAACATATTTATGGGTACTAGACAGTGTTTATCAGGAACTAACATTTTGCTTAGGAAAAAAACTCCGTGGGCAGAGTTGACATTTGTTCCTTTTTATTTTATTCATTTATCCTGTTTTTGAAAATTTCCCCCATGGTTACATGATTCATGTTCTCTCCCTCCCCTCCCCCTTCCCAGAGCTGACAAAAACAATTCCACTGGGTTATACATATATTATCACTCAAATCCTATTCCCATATTATTTATTTTTGTAATAATCTTTAAAAACCCAAACTCCAAATTATAGAGTTGTTCCTTTTTAGAGAGTTTGGAACTTACAAGCAGGTTTCCCCCCATACAAAACTACCCAGAGTTGCCCTTTGGGATCTTGTGATCATTGCTTTCAACTAGCTTTATTTTATTATATATTCAGCATTGCAGGCAACTCAACAAGCAAACTATCGTGAGATAGGAGCAACAATATTTTCCATTCAAATCATTGTCTAGCACACATAAACATAAATATCTAAAAGTATTTTTCTTGGGGAGAGTAAAAATTTCTATTAAAAGCAGGTCACAGTCCTTAACTCAGTTATAGCTAAACTAAAAAAAATAAACTATCATAAATGACATTTCGGACCATTTCCATCATTTTGCATAATGTTTCAAAGATTTCATTTACTTTGCAAAGGCTCAATTACTCATTTGATCACTTTTTGGAAGCGTTGAATAGAGTGGCAAGATAGAAACTGATGAAGGGCATAAAATTTCCTTCCTGAAGCTTTTTTTTTTCCTTCTCCTGTCATAGACTGTGTGAGCATTCGAAATCTTCTAATCTTACTGCAGGAAATGTATCAAATCCTAAAATCCACAAAATAATAATAATGATGATAGCTAACATTTATGAAGCTCTTTTAGGTTTAACATTTATGTAAGCTCCTCAAGGGGCTGACATGCATTTTCTTATTTGATCCTCACTCACCACGCTGTTGCAGTAGGTGTTTTCATTATCACCATTTTTAGATGAAAAAGAACTGAGGCTTAGGGAGATTCTGCTTGACCCAGTGTCACCCAGTTAGTGTCTGAGATGTAATTTGAACCGAGGTCTTCCTGCCTTCTGCCTGCTAATATGTGGTGCCTTATTTCCTGTACATTTTGTAGAGTTGCCTCATTCTTACAAAGCTTTAACTGTCCATATGGTGCCATTAAAAAAGAAGAAGAAGAAGCAATTTAAGGAGTCTACAGCCAGGTCAAGGTGAAGGAATTCAAAAGAGGTGTTATGTGGGGAATTCATTCTGCTGAATGTGAGCAATGAATCTTTGAAGCAGGTGTTTAATGTGCTGTTGAATTAGAAATTCCACCTTGGATTCTATGTACCTGGAACCAATCAATCACCAATATGCTTAGACTAAATACCTACAGAATGAGAAGTCTGACTTGCCATTCAATCAAGCAATAAACATTTATTAAATATTTAATACATGCCAGGCATTGTATTAGATGTTGGGGATACAAAGGCAAGAATGAGACAGTCCCTTCATTCAAATAACTTCTATTCTTCTAGAGGCATTCAAAATGTTCCCAGATAATTGAATGCTTTATTTATACTCTCCACACACTCCTACAAAAAAAAAAATACACTATGTTGGATCAGAAAAAGGAAATGATGCTAGAGCTGAACTTCAAAGGGGATCAACTGTTTGAAGATGTGAAGGTAAGGAGGGAGTAAATTCCAGGCATAGAAGACATTCTAAGCAACAGTCCAAAGGCACAATGGAAAGCTGTGGGAAAATGAGTTTGTCTGGAGTTTAGAGTCTATGAAAAACTTAATATATAATCATCCTGGAAAGATAATATTTGTGCCTTTGGGCCAGATTGTAAATGAATGGCTTTAAATGTCAGTATTTATTCTAGAAACATGTCCACCTCCAGAAAAAAACAAACTGATAAACAGAAATAAGCAAGACATAGTTTTCTATATGAATATATTTTTTGTCAAGTGATGCCGCCCTCCAATGGGGGAAGTTAAGAGGTAGAACGTTACCTGAGTATTTTATGAGTATTTTAATTGAACCAATGAATAAATTAAAATTAAAAAAAAGAAGAAGAAACAACAGGGAGATCTGAAGGTTCTTGTATGTGGACACGTATATCTGAGTTATGCTTTAGGAATCTAGATTTCATAAATGTCCATAAAATGGTTTAGAGAAGGGGATGACTAGATACAGGGAAGCCAGTTAGGAGTGTATGGCATTAGACCAAGGAAGAAGTGATAAGGATATGAGCTAGTGTGGTTGTATTGTGAATAAAAAGGTTTTAAATAGCAGAGAAGCTGAGGAAGGAGAATTGACAAGACTTGACAAATGATTTGATTTGGAAGGTGAATAAAAGAATCAAGGATAATCCCCAAACGTGGAAGAATGGTCAAGCCCTTGACAGAAACGGGAAAATTAGGAGAAGGAATGGGTTCAAGGAAAAAATTAATGAGTTCTGTTTTTGGACATTTTTTTTTGTTTTGAGAAGGATATGGGACTTTCGTTTGGAGACCTGAGATTGTAGCTCAGGAGACATCAGGACGAGATAGGGACAGGAGTAATTGCAGGCTTTGGATCTTGGATCACTAACAGAGGATAAAGAGATAAAAGAGAAGTAGGGAAAAGAAATACATAATGATTTTCCAAAAGAAACCAGGAAGGATCAATTTTACCTTTAAGAAGAGAACCAGTACTCAGCAGTGGCAGGAAAATGCAGAGGTAAGAGTATCCTGAAATAATGGTTATTCTGAAGTGTTTAATGATGCCAATAGGTCAAGAAGGATGAATACTGAAAAAAGATTGGATTTAGTCCTTGGAGAGAGCAGTTCCAATTAAGTAGTACCTATGGAAGCCCACCTGTCTCAAAGAGATGAGGAACAAATGGTAGATGAGAAAACAGAAACAAATATAGTAGCTTTTTCTAAGAGTTTGGCTGTGAAAAGAAAATGGTTACCTAAGGGAATGGTAAGGGTCCAGGGAAAGTTTCTTAAGAATTGAGAAAGTTTGGGCATTGTCTCAGACAGCATAGGAGGGAATCAGTGAGTAAGGAAAACTGAAAAATACAGAAAATGAATGATTAATCAATGATTTTAAATAGCAAGCAACAGAGTTGATCAAGAACTGGAAATTAATTAGGTCATCCTATTAATCTTCAAATTGGTTGCAACAAGTGCATTCAGCCATTATAGAAACTGCCGTATGATTTTGCAGCACACTTTTGAGGTCATATATACAACATCTGTTCAAATATAGGCCATACTCCTCAAATTAGATTTCTTTGAAATGAAAACAAATCAGAAAAGTACAGGATGGAAAACTAACATTAATCTATGGTATTTTATGTAATTTATTTATTGTCTTCAGACTTTGTACAAAGTACAATTTGGGATCTCTGAATACTGTATTCATTCAAATATAGGAATAGAGATCAGACTTGTGATTTTGTTGCTCCAGGGAACTCCCAGGTAAAAACCTCTTATCAGTGTAAGGTGGCACCATCTCTACAAATTATAGGCTATGAGTTGCCTGAAGAAGGAAGAGATTAAATCTCTCATCGAAGGTCACAAAGTCTGGATGTGCTAGAGGCAGACCTCAAAACAGGTTTTTGTAGCTTCCAGGTCAGCTCTCTATTGACTATGTTATGCTCTCTCTCATTGGTTCAGATATGGGCCACCAAGAATATAGGCCAAAGGCCTCAAGTGACATTTCTTTGAACTGAAAACAATGCATACATATACATAATGAAAAAAAACCCCTAAATTTAGGTTATAGTCAAGTTTTATACAAATCTGGTTTGAAGGAAAGTGTGGCTTATATTAAGAACAATTAAAGATTTTTTTTCTTCCACATTTTAATAGTAATCAAAGATTTAGAGCTCAAAAGAACTTTGGACATCATTTAGTCCAAAACCTTCACTTTATAGGTAATGTAACACGAGCCCAGAGAAGTCACATAGGAAGTAAGTAGAGAGCTGGAATTTAAATCCAGGTCTTCTGATGCCAGATCCAGTTCTATTTTCCACTCTACCACTTTGAATTTTCATACCCCACATTACTATGGAAAAATAAACAACTTAGAATCTTTTTAAACACTATGCTTCAGTCTACACTCAGATTTCATCAATTCTCTCTCTCTGGAGGTACAAAGCATTTTTTTTCCATTATGAGTCCTTTGAAATTGTCTTGGATCATTATTTCAATCAGGTCTGTCACAATCGATCATTACCACATTAAAGCATTGCCGTTACTGTGAGCAGCGTTCTTTTGGTTCTGCTCGTTTTGCTTTACATCATATATTCTTCTCAGGTTTTTCTGAAGCCATCCCCTTTGTTATTTCTTATAGGACACTAGTGCTATAATCACAATCACAATTCCAACTATGTGGCAACTTTGTTCAGCCATTTCCCAATTGATGGGTGCCCTTTCAATTCTTCCTTTGATTTCTTAGGTTTCCTTTTTTTGGCCTCTATGAATCAACTGTGACTAGATTAAAACTTCTGAAACAGAAATTATTTCTGTTTAATACATCTTGTACAATAACAAGTAGCAAATCCTTTTCTGTGATGATACACAGTAAACATTTTTTTTAAAAAGTATCTCATATGATAATGTAACTGTTAATCTTCTATTGTTATTTTCAAAGTGGTTTATTCTTCTAAAAAAATATCATCCTTCAGCAAATTGAATCTTTTTTTTTTTTTTGGTTTGCTTTTTGTTCAATTACACCTAGCCTAATCATAGAATTAGTGCAAGAAGGATTATGGAATCATAGATTTAGGTTTTGAAGGAATCTTGGAGATCATGAGCTCATCCCATTTTACAGATGAAATAAAGGAAACACAAATTTAATTTACTTGCCCAGAAGCAAGATTTGAAACCAGGTCCTCTTGACTTTAAGCCAGGTGCCCAATCCTCTTCCTCAGAAGTTTCCAGAAGCCTGAAATACTCCCAGTGTCCCTGAACAAAAAAAATTACAATATAATTGGGAGATATTTAACAATATAAATAAAGTTAACGGAGAACATCGTGTTAATGTGTGGTTTTCTAAGCCTTTCTTTGCATCACTAGAGCCTAGCAAACGACCTGACACATATCAGGCACTTATAAATGTTTATTGAATGAACAATATTGAAATATGTTTTACATGATAATATATATATATATATACATATATAATCCAATTTGAATTGCTTGCTAGCTTCAGGTGTGGGGAGAGAAGGGAGGACAAACACAAAAAAAATTAGCAAAAATAAATATAGTAAATTAGTGAATATACTAAACTAGTAAATAATAAGTGTAGTAAATATATTATATAAATATAGTAAATTAGTAAGTAATAAATATTAGTCTGGAAAAGACCTACATAAGGAATGTTTCAAAGAATTACAGAGCTTGAGTTGGACAAAATCTCAGTAGTCAACTCAAGTTATCTTCATTTTAAGTCCATTCCTGATGCATTAACCTGGGGGTGGGGGAGTTGGGTGGGGGAAAGGGAGGTCCTACATGAGAGAACCTCACAGTTTAAAAAGGGTTCTGAAAGAAGGAGAAATAGATGGTTCTGACATTGAAAGGTAAGCAACATGCTTTGTCTACAAAAAGAATAGTTTGTGAAGCAATAATTCAATAAGCATTTGCTGAGTTCCTACTTTATTCAAAGAGAAAAGGAGTAATAAAATAAGAAGGAGGAGTGTCAGTCAATGAAATCATGGATCTTGACTGTTTTTTTAAAAAGTACCACAGGTGGGGGGGGGGGGGCAGCTGGGTAGCTCAGTGGATTGAGAGCCAGGCCTAGAGACGGGAGGTCTGAGGTTCAAATCTGATCTCAGACACTTCCCAGCTGTGTGACCCTGGCAGGCAAGTCACTTGATCCCCATTGCCTACCCTTACCACTCTTTTGCTTTGGAGCCAATACACAGTATTGACTCCGAGACAGAAGGTAAGTTTAAAAAAAAAAAAAGTACCATGCACTATACTAAGTGCTGCGCCTAAAAAGATTATACCTAATAAGATGTTCAAAATACCAAAGGAAGAAAAAAATGATTTCTTGATATAAGCTCCTTGAAAGTGGTGACTGCATGTTGGTTTTTGTCTTTGTATCTCTCATGCCTAGCACAGCTCTTGGCACAAAATAGGTACTTAATGTTTGAATTAAACCAATGTTTATAATCCAGTTAGAAAAAAGTCCCCATTTGGGCAAGTGCTCTATTGATTATTGTTCAGGCTTTAGCCTCTTCTTTTTTTGTGTATATTTTTTTCTATCTGAATACTCCCACATTCTGTGACTTGACAGTCAAACTGGTGATTACAGAGAAGTTTCTAATGACAAAGAAGGTGAAACATCACTCATCATCAGTGAAGTTCTAGGCAATGTAGTCAAAGCTCCATTAAGAGTTTTTTGGGAGGTCCTAGGTTCAAATGCGGCCTCAGACACTTTCCAGCTGTGTGACCCTGGGCAAGTCACTTGATTTCCATTGCCCACCCTTGCCACTCTTCCACCAAAGAGCCAATGCACAGAAGTTAAGATTTAAAAAAAAAAGTTTTGGGGGATTTTTTTTCTGGTCAGGGACATAAAGCTAAAACACATCAATGTTTGATTTTCTTAGTATTAGTGAGAAAAGCTTAATAGAATATAGTATCATATTATTATCCTAGCTCTAAGCCTTGTATCTTAGGAGCCCAGCTAAATACTCCAGAGAAGAAAGAGAAACAAAAGCAATTTTTCATCTAGTTTGACCTTCTATAGGGGAAAATACTCCCTTCAAAGTAAGTTGGATTTCACTTTGTCATTCTGATATATATATATATATATATATATGTTGAGTACAATGAATCACTGGTGAGATGTGGGTATAAATTGCTGGCATGTTGAAGCAATCAAGGTCAAATGAAATTATTTACCCACTTTGAGGGCAGCTGTCTGTTTCAACTATTAACACTAGGGATGGACTGATGTCTGTTTATACTGTTGGGACAACTCTGACTCTTGTTTAACTAAATTACTCCACCTAAAATTACATTCTTAAATTCAGCTCACATTGAATTGGTGATTATTTTCTTGAGTATTTTTGAATTCAACCAATTTTACAAGATTTCTTTGGAGTACAAAATTTTTAGAAGGATCATTTAACTGGGAGAAGAATAATAGAATGTGAAAATCTTAGTGACCTTAAAGGTAAACTTCCAAGCCCACCATCCCTACCTCCTTTGAAAGGCGGCATGACATAATGGGAATGTTATAGAGAGAGAGTCTGGAAGACCCAAGTTCAAATCCCTCTTCTGTTATTAGCTATGAAACTTTGGACTTGCTTCTTCACTTCTTTGGGTTCCCATTTCCTCACCTATATTCAAATAAGGGGAAGGATCTTCCACTTTGTTGGAGTGGAAAACTCTCCTCTCCAGTGCAGATCATAATCTCACCTATGCCTTAATGCTCAGGCACTCTAAGAAGTTCAGGGGCTTGTCTGGAGTTATACAGCTAGTAAATGTCAGAGACTGAATTTGAATACAAGTCTTCCCAGTCCTCTGTCCATTCCAGATTGATGGCTCTATCCTTAGAAGTAAGATTCATAATCTTATTTCTTACCTATCTATACTTACACTACCTACCTATAAGAGAGGTTATTATAGAGAACACCATGTAAAATTTGAGTTCTCTAGATAGAAGTAGTTATAACTTACAGGTAGTTGTCCTGAGGGTTTGTTGACTACTGAAACTATCAATAACGTGTAATGTTGAAATAATTACACTTGTGAAGAGGAGTTAAGATTTACACGTCATGGCTTGTACTTTAGATTCTTTGGATTTCACTCAGTATGGCTACTTCATACAAAGCAGCAGATTCCCATCTATTATCTTATCCTGAGATTTTATCCTTTCCCGAATTCTTTCTTTATTAACATTTTATTAGAATATTTTCTATCAAATATAAATAAAATAGAAAAGAACAAAAAGGGAATCACGTAGAAATCTGTAGACTTGTATATGCTACTTTAAGTGTATATTAAATTTGACAAAGAGTAACAAAATTGCCTGATTTTATCTCTTTCTGAAATTCTTTTAGTTTTCTTCTATATGTTGTTTAAATGTTTTTATATGTTTTTCTACCTCTAACCACTAATTTCTACATACACACACAAATACACATCTTGGGAACCATTGTAACAAAAACCAACAACAACAAAAATAAGTATCATCAAATAACACATGACTGAAAATCTTCATCTCGTTCTTCACTGTTTGCTTATCACCTCTCGACTAAGAGGCAAAAGACATGTTTCCTCATTAGTCTTCTTAAATATAAATTCTTCAGAGATGATCTCCCCAGCCCTCCAGACATAATTTGCAAGTTGTACTGACATTTTGCATGTATCCAAATGACACTTGAAACGTCCATCTGCCCTACCTCAGGATCATTGCAGTTCTAGGCCATTTTCTTTTCTGGTCATCCTTTTCCTTGAAAATTTCTTTTATACAATTGATTGTGTACATGTTATCTTAATTATATATAACTTACTCCCATCCCCACACATTTTTTTTTATTGTTCTTTCCATGATCTGTAATGTTTATTCTGTGTGTGTGGTGTTCCATGATTTGCAGCCATATTGTTTTACTTGAATGGAATTTAGGTACCAAAAAGATATGTTTTGTAGCATGATCATCCTAAGGTGTAATCAATCAATTTCTCTATTGTAAACCAAACCAATTTCTTCCTCTTATTCAGTTTAGGTTCCAACTTCTTGTCCAATTGAAATACCTATCCAAAATATACCCAGTTTCACATTGTTGAATGACAATTATACTTCATAATCAATTTTGGTTTTCTGATATGAATGGTCCAATTTCTTTTGAATGACTGGATTTTATTGAGGAAACTTTGCACTATTTAATAAAAATTTATATAATGCTCTCAGCCAATGGGAGCATTTGGATCAAAAAATAAATCCTCTTTAGAGCCTGTGACACTGACAAATAGCCTAATATGTCTCTCAGTTTTTGTCTTGGTGGATGTTGATACTCTGGATTGTTGAATAAAATTCATAGGCTCATAAAATAATCAGATCATAGCTTTGAAGTTATAAGGGATCTCAGAAGTCTTAAGAGATTAAGAGACTTTCCCAAGATCACAAAGGTAGTAAGTGGCAAAGCTAGGATTTGAACTCACAGTTTGTCAGAAATTCAATATTCTTGCACTGGATCTTGGTAATAATTACCTCATGTAAAAAGAACAATAGGTACATAAGTGTAAAAGTTGCAGAAAGGTGATAGAGTGAGTCTTAATAACAATTAAAGTTGTCCCATAATGGGATATTATTGGGGATGAAGACACTAAACGGTAACTCTAGCCCAACTATCAATAATATGGAATTAGGACTTAATCAATGATACATGTAAAACCCAGTGGAATTGTGCTTTGGCTAAAGGGGGAGAGGGAAAGAACATGAAACATGTAACTATGGGAAAATATTCAAAATGAAAATAAAAATGAAAAAAAAAAGTTGTCCCACAATGAAACAGGCTACCTAAGGAGGATTAGCAACTGTGTTCATTCTCATTTCAAGTTTTCCAAAGAAGGCTATAAGGCCCTTTGGGTATATTATTAAAGAAGTTTCCTGTACTTTGAGATCTCTTCTAACTCTCAGATTCTATAATTCTGTGGAAATGAAGTCCAAAGAGATTGTGACATGCCAAAGGAACCTGAGGTGAAGAGTAAACTGAGATTAAAACCTAGGTCTTCTGACTGTAAATCCCATCCACTTGTGACAATATCATACCACCTTGCTGATTTGGATAGAGGTCATGGCCCTGTCACTAATTTACTATTAGATCTTGAGCAAGTCACTTGCCCACACTTGGCTTCAGTTCCCTCATCTTTAAAATGGTGGACTTGGATAACTTCTTTTAAGCTTGACCTTTTATCCAGGGCACCACATAAGATTTATTTTATGATCCCAGCAGCTTGATAGTTTGCACTGACAACAACATTGCTGCATTCTCCTCCCATAAATTCTAAATTAGAAACATTATTATTATTCCAGTTTGCACATATTATGAGGGTTTTTTTTCCTTCTCAAGAGAGTAGGCTATATTTAGTTCCATTAGATATAGAGTTAGAGCAGATGTAGAACCCAGAAAGAGTCAGAATTAAAAATCCAGACTCTTGTATAACATTATAGTGAAACAGACTTGTCTGTAGGAATTCCTAATTTATAGACCTTTGACTTCCAGACCTCTCCACCTTATCTGAAGGAATTCCTTCCTTCCAGATACCCCGCCCCCATTATCTGAAGGGACCTCCCACCTCACAGACCTCTCCCCTGCTGGACCACCTACCTTGGAGACATCCCCCTATCCTGCCCCCTGCTACCTACAACTCTATAAATACCCAACTCCGGCACAGCTCATGGTCACACATCAGACTTCCAATGTGAGACCCTTGGTTTAAACTAAGACAATAAAGTCCCTTTGCGTCTTGCATTGGTGGTTCAGACTCAATTACTGGGATAAATCTCTGGGCACATCACAGATAGACTAAAGGATTGAAAACATTTTGATTTGAGTACCTCAGATAAAAAATATAATTGTTGGAGACATTGAAAACTGAAGAAAATTTTGCCCATGGTCATTGTAGTAGTATTTCAAACAAGTAATAGTAATGGCAATTTATTCTTGTTATCAGAGGATCTCAAAGATTTTTACAAACAAATTCATCTCTATTTTCTTCCCTTTTTCTTATCTTCCCCTATCTTTCCAATTTTTAAATTTCTTTCTATTTTTATTTCTTTTGTTTATCCATGTTTTTATGTGCATATCTTTCCCCACCTCCTGTATTCACAACTCTGCAGATTTTCTTTGGGGTCTGGTGTTTTGTTTTGGTTCTGGCCCCCCCCACCCCCCACCCCCCACCCCCGCCCCATGTCTTTTATCTATTTCTCTCAATTCCTAAACTTAGCATTTTATACTAAAGTTCAGTATTATTTCATACCTTCTACTTTGATTATCTGCACAACCTAGAGTGAAGTGGAGATATGACAATTATCTAATTAATTTAATCAATATAGGGAGTCAAATTAGATAATCCAGACCAAAACAAATCTGTTTTTAGACATAAACTATTCAATTAGCCTGTCTTTGATGAACAAATTAATTGTAAAATAGTCTCATTTCTACTTTGCTAATTACTACAGAGACGTGTGTTGCCCCTTATCAACTTATCATTTCATAACTGAAAGAAACATACAACTAAAGCTCTGGAGAAGTGGTCTAAAAATACCAACTATGTAAAGTGATTATAAAAGTCATTCAGGTTATTTCCCTTGTTTCCTGCTAAAATGAGGAATGAATTTCAGAGATATATTTTTCTTGTTTCCTCCCCTGACAGGATGAATAAACTAAGTAGAGGCCAGGACTTTTATACTGAAGCCATAATACAGCTTCCTCTGAACTCTTGATTTAATCCAAACCAAAAAGTTTTCTATTAAGTTACATTTTTGTATGAAATACTGTGCTATGTGCCAAGGATACGATGACAAAAATAAAGTCTTTGTCCTCAAAGATCTTAGATTTTTTTGGAGGGGTGATTTCATTTTGGGTGGTGGTAGTGACAATGATGTTGGTGACATTTTTGAGAAGGGATTTCCCTTTCTCACCTAGTCTGGAAGTTCAATGGCCACTCACAGGCCTGATCCCAATACTGATCAGCACAAAATGTTTTGCCCCTCTATTTTCCCAATCTGAGCCACTTATTTCTTCTTTAGACAATATGATAGTCTTCCAGAGAGATCACCATATTTGTGTCACATTTAATATGGACACCCATTCAGTTTTTGGTTTTTTTTTTTTTTAACCCTTAACTTCTGTGTATTGGCTCCTAGGTGGAAGAGTGGTAAGGGTGGGCAATGGGGGTCAAGTGACTTGCCCAGGGTCACACAGCTGGGAAGTGACTGAGGCTGGATTTGAACCTAGAACTCCCATCTCTAGGCCTGACTCTCAATCCACTGAGCTACCCAGCTGCCCCACCCATTCAGTTTTAGCACTCATGTACTTCAGAACTTTCCTTCTTGAGAGAGAAAATGATGAATAGAAAGAGCACTGAATCTGGAGTCAGAGGGCTCCAGTTCTCCTGGCTCTGCTACCTACAAATTGTTTGATATTGGCAAATCATTTCATTTCTCTAAGTTTTCTCATCTGTAAAATGAGGGGTTCGGATGAAATGTATGGACTCTAAGGTCCTTTCCGGCTCTAAATTTATGAACCTGAGATACTATTGCAGGGGAAACAACTATATCAGCCCACCAGTGGAAAAATTATATCAGGGTTAGTTCCATTATATAGAAGGAAGCTCCCTAGATCTTAGTTTCCTCATCATGGTCATCGCAGCATTGACAATAACACTATTCCTTTCTGCTGCTATTCTGGTATGTCTTCTCTCTGCACGTTTCCCCCCATTACAAGGTACAGAGTTTAAATCAGACATATTCCTTGCACTTCTGGAACTAATGGTGTTAGAAAGGGATGATGCCAAGATAACTGATATACAACATTAACTTTTAAATACATATGAGTTGAAAAATACAATATTTGTTAAAATCTGAGGCAGTAGATTTGGAAGCAGTCTTCTTTTGTTCAGTCATTTTCAGTCATGCATGAGTCTTTGGAACACCATTTGGAGTTTTCTTGTCAAAGATACTGGAGTGGTTGGCCATTTTCTTCTCCAGTTCATCTTACAGATAAGGAACTGAAGGAAACAGGGTTAAGTGACTTACCCAGGACCACATAAGCTAGTAAGGGTCTGAGGCCAGATTTGAACTTAGGAAGCTATCTTCCTGACTCCTGAGTCAGCACTCTGTCCCACTGTGCTACCATCCCACCTATTTATATAATGTGTCCCAAAAGTCTCAGTGTAAATTTAACTGATATTTTGTTAAACTTTGTCTCTCTGACAAGATCACAATTTTCTTGAGGGCGTAACTTGCTTCTTATCTTTCTTTCTCTGCATCATTGTACCTAGTCCAATGGTGAACTTTAGTATAGGAATTTTCCTCCAATAAGGGCCTTACCTACCTTCCCGAAGGGCAATTTAATGTAGTGTCCACACCAACTCCGTTCATCATTTCCAGCCCACTTACAGTGAGTAGAACCTTTTCACATAGAAGTTTCCGTCCCAAAGATGGGCTCAGAAATCGATCAGCAGTGATAGGTACATTGGGGCCAGTAACAGAAAAGAAGTTCTGGTAATAGAAAAAGTTAACCTCCGAGATCTGGTCTGAATCATGAAGGCCTCTTTGATGTCACCAGATTCTTCCTCCAGGGAAATCTGAACAGTTAGCAGCAAGAAGAGTCAGGGAATCCCCACATGTCCCACCTCCACCCCTCAATATTTGTCTCTTACATTAGCAAAAAAGACTGATTCAAGTGATAGCAAATATTTCAACCAAAAGTACACCTTGAAATCTTTACATTTGCTCATTCTGTAGGTGTAGGCTATTGAAGCATGAAATAATCACAGACTATCTCTCCTGAATTATTAAGGGACCTTCTTTTTTCCACTGGCATATGCTCCTGTTTGGGCAATATATGGAGAGCATCTCAGATACATTCGGGGAGCCCAAATAGATGTATTTGATGTTTTCTTGCTTATTCCAGTGTGTTAGGCAGTAGCTGGGCATATAAACTCATAGATGGGGAGGGAGGAAGACCCAAGCTCAAAACAAGATATTCTTGGAGCAAGGATTTAAAAACATTGCTGAAGAGAAAGTCGATGCCAGGGTAAGTGTAAATTATATGCCTTTTTTTTTAAGGGGGCTTGATAGAAGATTCTAAGTACCAGATATCTACCGTAATCACAAATTCAACCTGGAAAATTCTCAGAAGAATATGTTAGTTCTGAGGAGGAGAGATGCAGAATAGAGTGGTTGGTAGGAAATTAAAATACTATAAACAGACTAAGTGAATATATAAGTATTTATGACCAAAGAACATTTCATGAAGGTTATATGTAGCTCCCTGAGTTCTTCACCAACAGATTTTGTCAACTTGAATTAATTTTGACTTAGTATCCCAACATATCAGAAATAGCATTTCAGAAGACTGATGACATGGCATTAAGAGCAGCTGGGTGGCATAATGGTTAGAATGCCAAATCTGGAATTGGGAGGAGCTTAGTTCAAATCTGGCTTCAGATACTTCCTTGCTGGATGACCCTGGGCCAGTCATTTAACCTAGTTTCCTAGCCCTTACTCTTCTGTCTCAGAGTTGTTACTAAGATAGAAGATGAAGTGGAGTTTTTTTTTTTTTAATGACATCATCATGTTGGCCAAAATTATTAGAAAAGAAGTCCCTTTTCTACACCCCAACATTATAATAGTCAAGTACCTCATTTTCTACCTTACCTTCCTTCTTGGAGTCAATACTGTGTATTGGCTCCAAGGCAGAAGAGTGGTAAGGGCTAGGCAATGGGGGTTAAGTGACTTGCCCAGGGTCACACAGCTAGGAAGTGTCTGAGGCCAGATTTGAACCCAGGACCTCCCATCTCTAGGCCTGACTCTCAATCCACTGAGCTACCCAGTTGCCCCCAATGATATTCTTAATAATATTGTTTTTAATGGGCATCATCCATTAATAAAAAGAAGTTCAGAGTACAATGCTTCCCTTTGAGAGCCTTCAGCTGCTCAGCCATAATCATCTTTATTATTTAAGATAAAGAAGAAGGTAAGAGGGGTGGGGATGGGTCAGTAGTAACTGGCTCAGCCCCAGGCCAGTCCTCTGAGCAGTTAGGAAATCATGATGATCCAAGTACTAAAAGAGGTACCCTCCCATGCTGCTCTGCTCTGAAATGAAGTAATAATCATTCCCTTCCTCTGAATAGGGCTTCGTGCTTTTCACTCTCCCTTCATCTATGCTGTTTCATTTGCTCCTCCCAGCAACCCCTTGAGATAGGCCAGATCAGTGGGTATAGTCAGAAGAAGGCTAGTATAGTGGAACATGTCGGATTTGGAAGTGGAAGATGAGAGCTGCTTTTCCAAACCTAGAATTTATTACCTGAGTGACTCTGAGGCAAGTCCCTTCATTTCCTTCAGCCTCAATTACTTCATTGAGAACAATGCGAGTTCCTTTCCAAGTCAGGGATGGTTTCTTCTTTAGCTTTGATTATGTAGCCCATTGCCTGACCCAGAGCAAGTCCTTATTAAATGCTTATGGAGTGAGTGAAGAGGGTAAGTAGGTAGTCCATTGGATAGGAGAGCTAAAGCCTAGAGATGGGAGATCCTGGGTTCTAATCTGACCTCAGACACTTCCTGGCTATGTAAGTCACTTAACACCAATTGCCCAGCCCTTATCACTCTTCTACCTTAGCACTTATATGTAGTATTGAATCTAAGATGAAAGGAAAGGTTGTTTGTTTGTTTTTTTTTTAATGTTTATTAAGGCTCATTGGATAGAGCAGTAAATCTAGAGTCAGATCAACCAGTAATCCAACCTCAGGCACTTACTAAATAGGTGACCCTGAGGAAATCACTTCACTTCTACCTCATTTTTCTCATTTGTAAAAAATGGGCATAATAATAACACTCATATCCTTGTTGTAAGAATCAAATAAGATGATATTTGGAAAGTGATTTCCAAATCTTAAAACACTGTATAAATGCAAGTTATTATGACTGCTATTTTTGATATCATTATTATTATCTAATATCAAGGGATTGGATGAGGAGGTCTCTCAAATATCTACCAACTTCCCCAGTGACTAATGCAGTGACTAGCAGTGGTTTGCCAAAGATTTGCTAATTGATCATTTGGTTAATTCCAGCTTTTAACATAAAATCCTGTATTCTCCATGTTACTGATAATGACCCTGAAAAGTTAAGTGATTTCTGTAAGGTAACCAAGTAAGCCACTGATCACGATAAATCTCAAACCCAAGGGTTGATCTTTCTTTCCATAACTCTCATCTTCTTCCTCTTAAAATCCTAACACAAATGTAATTAAATCGGCAAGCTTTCCTGACACAATCTAATGTTAAACAGACAAAATGTCTACATTGCAAAACTGCTAATATCTCCTGTAGGGAGCATCTGCATAGGATGGGGGTTGGAGGGGAGGGTTGTAGATTGGCATAGAAATACACAATATGATCGACCTTAACCTCTTGACACTAGAAACAAATTCTTGTTTATCTGGCTTTTTCAAAAAAATGTTTCCTCAAGAAACTACAAAGCTTTCAAAGAGCAACACAAAATACTGTTCTGTTTTATGAGTCTTGGAAACCCATGACTCTTCTTGTGGTAGGTGGGTTTTTCCCAGAGTCCCTTCATGACATACACAGTCATCTTATACAAAGATTCATGTGCTGTAGGGAAGAACATTTCATTATCATATCCTGTATTTCTTTTTCTTGATTTGTCTTCCAAAGTGTGTGAATAATTTAAGAGAGATGGTAATAAGAAATACACCCAGCGGACACACGTTTTTCTGATATATAGTCATTCACCGGAACAAATCTTATATTGGAACTATAATTTGGTGAGGATATATAAAAGATAATATTAAGAAGATGAGGAGAAAAGACTTAGTAGAAAATGGGGATAGGGGCCTTTTTTTGGAAACCATGAGATAACAGGAAGATTCCCCTAAATGCCAATTGTCTCTGTTTATTAAATTGTTCCTTGACACAGATGAGCCAGCCCATCAGCATTTATTTAGTGTTTACTATGATCTAGGCATTGTGGGGGATATAGACAAATATTAAAGGATTCTGTCCCTCATGTCTCTTACTGTCTAGTTCTAAGAGAGGGGGAAAAAATGGAAAACAACAGTTTTGGCAACATGTTATTGAAAGTGGGTATTAAAGGAGGAAGTTCTTCAAAAATTACTTCAGGTTTTCTGACCTGGAATATTTTAGGAATCTTGATGGCTCTAATGGAAACTAATAATAATAATAATAATAATAATAATAATACCTATCTAACAAGACTATTGTGAAGACTAAATGAGATGATGTATGTAAAAGACTTAGGAGACACTAAAAGTCTATGTTATTGTGAACAGGAAAATGAAGTAGTTGAGTAACAGCAATGATTTTCAGTGATGTAAGAGGTGACTCTTTCAGTTCTAGCAATTCAATTGAAGGAACACTTGGATACCCGTTATAGACAAGGCACTTTGTTGAGGGATCTTGATCTTATTTATTTTTATTTATGAGGGATATCAGAACATTCAAGTGGGAAAGGTTCCAAAGGGGTTTGGAAATAAGGAACTAGAACCTCCAGGGCAGAGTGGATAGCTTTGGAAGCCATCCACAAAAGGTGATCTTCGAAGCCAGAAGATGGATGTACCCAAAGAGTGACTGAACAGAAAGAGAAAAGCAACTAGCTAAGGAAAGAGATCTAAGACATATCCCTATTTGGAAGCAGAAGGATAAAGAGGAGTAGGAGCCCTTCAGAGAGACGGAAAAGGGGGCTAGCTAGATCGCACAGTGGATAGAGGAGCAGGCCTAGAGCAAGGGAGACTTGGGTTCAGTTCTGAAATTTCTTAGCCATGTGACTGTGGGCACATCACTTAACCCATTTGCCTAGCCCTGGCCATTCTGTCTTAAGAGTTCTTATTAAAACAGAAAGGAAGAGGAGGTTTTGGTTTTGGTTTCCTTTCTTTCTTTCTTTCTTTCTTTCTTTTTTTTTTTTTTTTAGAGAGAGACAGAAAAAGAAGCTAGACAAAAGTGGAATGTGAAATCATTTCAGCTAGAGGAACAAAGTTTTGCAAAGAGGTTGAAGATTAGAGAGACAGAAAATATTAAGAATGAAGTTTTTCGTAACCTTTTAAGAGGTCAAAGTGAACTGGTGGGGTATCCGGAGCCTATAGGATGTTAATGTGGGGATTGATCACATGGAATGAAAGTAGAGTCAGCTGGTATCAAACAGCTACGAATTTTTGTAATTAAATAATTAGATAAGAAAGGATATGATTGATATCCCATGCACTGAGGGAATGACAAGTAATAGCACAATTAACAAATGAAACCTGATTTTAAGACAGAAGTATACCCACCATGTTGAAATGCATGCAGCTGCTAATCGTATGAATAGGAACACATAAATGATAAGACCAAAGGACTTTGAGTTAGCAAGAGCCTAAGAAAGAATTAAGTGCAGCTCCTTCATTTTACAATTAAAGAAGTGACTTGGTCATGGCCATATCACTAGTAAGTGGCAAAGACAAAATTTGAGCCACCATCTTACTCCAACTCCAGTGCTCTTAGAATAGTTTTAAATCAGTTTCTTTACCTACCAACTTATTACAAGAATAGTTGCTAATTAACATTAGGCAGACTTGAATTTTAGACCAAGTCCTTTTCTTTAGGTAATGTCCACTGAAATGACAGCAAGAAGCATAAGAGGATGAAGGAGAAGCACAAATAATATTCAAGCTCAGTAATCATCCTCTGAATCATGGAGGATTTATTGTACTGATATGTTTGCTGAGGTTGTTGGCAGGAGCAGAAAGTGGCTTAGAATAGAAAATCTGAGCACAGTGCAATTAAATTTCTGCATAAGAAATATGATTCACATTCTCTTACTGGAGAAAGAAAGACAGAAGCTTTCCAAACAACATTCCCTTCTTAGAAGGGTACAAATCTTATTTCTCCACCCAGGAAAATCCAAAATCAAAAGGAAGGTGCCATATTGTGTTTAGATAATGTTAACTTGTGGGGTGGACAGATAGGTGGTGCAGTGGATAGCACTCTGGGGCTAGAGGTGAGAGGTCCTTGGTTCAAATCTAGCCTCAAATATTCACCAGCTGCATGGCGCTGGCCAAGTCACTTAACTCTGTTTGCCTCAGTCTCCTTATCTATAAAATGACCTGGAGAAGCAAATGACAAACCACTATCTTTGCCAAGAAAACTTCAGTGGCAGCTGGGTGACTCAGTGGATTGAGAGTCAGACCTAGAAGCAGGAGGTCCTAGGTTCAAGTCTGGCCTCAGACACTTCCTGGCTATGTGATCCTGGGCAAGTCACTTAGCCCCCACTGCCTAGCTCTTACCACTCTTCTGTCCTTTAATCTTCAAAGATTAAGAAATAACTAAAAGAACAACAACAAAGGTGGAGGTCAGAGTATTGATAGGCAGAGCATGATAGTGGATATAACACCAGTTTTGGAGTTAGGAAGACCAAACAAAATAACCTAAAGAGAATAGGTTTCATCTGAGATAATTTGATGGAGGTCAGATCCTCAAGATTCAAGGCGAGAAATTAATGCAAAGTTCAAAGAATAAGAACTAGAAAGAACCTCTGAGGTCACCTGGTATATCTTTAAAAGGGGAGTTATTAATCTGAGGTTTACAGACTCTCAAGAAGTCTCTAGAGAAATTTCAGGGTGCCATGAGCTTAGATGGAAAAAATTGCATCTTTATTTTCACTAATCACTCACTGAAAAATAGCATTTCTTTCAATAATGAACACAGATGAAAAACGCTCTTCTAAGAAGGGGTTCATAGGCTTTTCCAGATTGTCAGCAGGGTCCATGACACAAAAAAAGACTAAGAACTACTGGTTTAAAGGCAATCAACTCTCAGTTCAATAAGTAACGGAAATATATGTATGGTACCAGTGTAAGATCAATGTTCAATTTTTAAGACTCTGAACTTCTGGGACTTTCTCTTTTAACTTTAAAGAAGAGTCGGTCTTTCTATTATTCATTTTCTTTCTTTTAAATTCATTTTTATTTTATTAAATATTTTCTAATCCAAAAAAAAGTAAGGGAAATATAAATGTAAAACTCATGTATTTTAGAATTGAAAAAGATAATAGAGAAATCCATTCAGACCTCACCACTCAAATTGTATAAATGAAGAAACCATGGCCCAGAGATATTAAATTATTTTCCCACAGTCACATAGGTATTTGGGGTAGGAGAACTGGGATTTGAAACCAGATCCTCGAGATCCAATGATCTTCCCAATGTACCATGCTCTTGATAAGGTCCATTGATATTTGGAAGTCCTTTCCAATAGCCACTTAAAGAGTTCTTTTGATATACACAGAAGCATAGATGACACTCTATCTACAAAGATGTCAAAATGCTAATAACTCGGCTCACTGACAGTGTCCTGGATAGTCATTAAAAGAAAAGAAAACATAACAAGAGGAAAATTGCAGAAATAAAATGTTCATCATTTTTAGAGGTGCCATTTACCACTGAATAAAATTATGTTTACCAAGAGCAGTGTTTACAGTTCATAGGAAACAAAACTATGGTTGTCTACCTGACAGAGCCTCCTGATAAATAACATCATTAGTATCTGAGGTAAAGCAAAAGCTTAACTCCTATCAAACTTCCATAATTCTAGGAATCTGATACTGAGCAAGAAAATTTAGAAGGAAAAAAAAAAGCATCCTTGAAAGCATTAAACAAGGCTCGGCAAGACACAGCCCCCAAAAGACCATGTTTGATGGATGGGTTAGGGGTGGCTTTTTTCTATAGGACTCCCACAAATATCTCACTTTCTGTCTAGGATATGCTAGAGAAGATCTACTTCATGTTTATTCTAAAATCACTGAGGGAGAGACTGGAAGCATTTGTTTCCTTAAAGGAGGCTGCCTGACATTTGAACTCCCAAATGAAATTGCATTAAATATGTATCAGCTTTGAGGGCCGACCAAAATAGAATAATGCATTTTCAATTTAGTCTTGGTTACACTTGACCTGTTTTAAAGTGCTCTTCTTAATGAAATGGAGGATATACCAAAATTAATTTGATGCAAGATGCAGGGCAAATTCCGTTTTATTTAATCATAATGCTTACCGTCAGCTTTTCTTGAATGTAGAAACAATGCCACGACAGAGGCTGCTATAATCAGGCAGGCTTGATAACATTGTCATAATAACCCAAAGGCAGCAAATGCAAGTAGTTTGCTGACCTGATTGTAACACCATGTTTTACTGTAAGGAATAAAGGAAAGCAAGGAATGGCGCAGCGCCGTCCGTGAAGAGATTCATTTATGTCTGTCCTGATGATTAAAGGAGGCAGTGTGGTATGGTGGATAGAGAAGAGGCTTTGGAAAAATGGAGACCTGTGTTGGAATTCTGCCTCTGCTACTTGCTAGCTGCCTCACCATGAGGAAATGAACCCCTTTCCTTCTCCGTGTCCCGGGCTATTCTCTAAGACTGAAAGTAATAAATAAATCTTCTCTCTTTGTCAATGGAGGGAGTTTCAAGAACAGGAATTCTTCATACTGTTGAAATAACAGGTCCTTACAAAATAAATTAGTTCTTAGAGAGAGGTATAAAAGGAGGAGTGGGGCAGTTAGATGGTTCAGTGGATGGAGAGCCAGGATCAGAGATAGGAGGTCCTGGGTTTAAATTTGGCCTCAGATACTCCCTAACTGTGTGACCCTGGACAAGTCACTTAACCCCCTTTGCTTAGCCCTTGCCACTCTTCTGCCTTGGAATCAATACACCTTTCTTTTTTATATCCTTATTTTCTGCCTTGGAATCAATACACAGTAGTGTGTGTGTGTGTGTGTGTGTGTGTGTGTGTGTATAAAATTTATTGTATATATAGAAAGGTGTAAGAAAAAATGACTGGGATTTCAAGGCAGAAGGTAAAGATATAAAAAAGAAAGGTGTAAGAAAAGTGGAGTGGGATATGTTAGAGGTGGCAGGACAGATAAAGACCAATGTCTCTAATTGCTAAATCCAATGATTCTGAATTTAAGAATTCATGGAAGACTGATGAGGGACTAAAAAAATAGGAAAAGGGAAAAAAGATAATATTTATGACTTCAAGGGGATGAACACTAGAACTGGATCATGTATAATGCTCTCTAGAAATTTTAAACCAATGAAGTTAACTTCTACTTAGAAGAATTTTTGAAAAAATGTATAAGCAACGAGGATAAACATGATTATAGAAATTAGGACTTCCACACTAATTAAATCTCTCCCAATAGGGTAAAATGTCCATTAAGGCTAAGAACTATTAACCCTAGTCTTTCTAAAATTTAGAATTTTTTTTTAACTCCACATTTAAATCCACAGGTCCTTTGTTTAGATGAGACAGTGTAAATAGCCCTAAAGTGTATCTATTGATTTGTACTCAATAGGAAAATGAATCCTCTACTGTAGTCACTGGCCCAAGATCAATTTCTATCATCAGTGAGGCCAGGGATGGTCACGGCTACATAGATCTTCAATGGTATATGATGTAGATTATACTAGGGCAGAGCAAGATGGAACTGGAATATTTATCTATATCTCCATTCTCTTCAACTCACTCAATTCCCTCATAGTCACAGTCATTCAACATGACTACTTTCAAGCCAACACAGGGTCAATACAGGAGAATATTCCCAAGGGTCCTATCAAGTGTACAAAAGATAAGTCACGTTGGCTTATCTCCATTCTGGATTTAGAAAATCCCCTAGAGTATCTCTTGGATGAAAAAGGGAAACCTAAAATTCAAACACTGGAAAACCACATATTCAATAACAGCTGTTTAACAAATGCAATTTGCCTGAGGATTACTTTTGCACTGGTGATTCACTAAGTCCAGGAAAAAAGTTTTCCTGGAAAATTGCAGTTAATGTACCAAAACCTGTTCATCAAAACAATGCTGTAAGTTTGGGAGTTCGAGGTTTATCAACTTTATTATCATTTTACAATGGAGGAAAATTGAGAGCCAACAGATGAAGTAAGTGGCCTGAGGTCACAAAGCCAGTAAGCAATAGAGATCGGAAATGAACCAGATTTCCTGATGCCAACTCCAGGAATCTTTCCACCAGAAGATGCATTTGGGATTGTATCTGTGGACCCATATTCACAAAATCAGTAGAATAACCAACGGCAAGGAAAATGTTATATGCAGGCAAATATCATTTCCCCAGTTTGATAGCTCCCTATAGTCAATTATTTAGGACTCATATTGACTGCTAAGTTCTACAAAGACAAGTGTCTTAGGTTGTACTAGTTATGTAGCCTAAAGATATTCTTTTCCCATGTCTTCCACTAAACTTTGTTTCTGGAACACACCTCTTAAGGTGGACATCCTCAAGTACAGCCATGTTCTTTATGTTGGACCTCAACCATCAATGCCTGATGACTGTCCTTGACGTGAAGTAAACTGTTCCCTTCATTGGCATACATAAAGTTTGATTGAAAAGTTGCCAGAATATAAAAGGTTATATAAAAATGGATGGAGAAAAAAATTGCCAGCCTCTACTATAGCTATATCCCAAAGACATCAAAGAAAGGGGAAAAAAGACCCACATGTAAACAAATATTTTAGAAACTTGTTTTGTGGTGGCAAAAAAAGCGGAAACCAAGAAGATAGACATTAGTGGTATAATAGCTAAACAAATTATGCTCTGTGAATATGAGGGAATATTCTTATTCTTTAAGAAATGATAAAAGGAATAATCTAATACAAACCTGTGAAGACTTATGTGAACTTATGCCGAGTAAATTAAACAAAAGTAGAACAATTTACTCAACAGCTAGAATATTGTAAAGAAAAACAACTGAAAGATTTATGAATTCCAATCTGTGAAATGACCCACTATAATCTCAGGTTCTGATGATGACATATACTACCTTTCTCCTCAAGAATGGTGAACTTTGAATGCTGATTGAGGTATTTTGGAGAAAATTGCCAATGAGACTTTGTTTTGCTTGACTTTGTATATTTGTTGCTATGGTTTTATCTTATTTTTTGTTTCTTTGGAATATTGGAAGTGAAGAAAGAAAAACTTATGTTGATTAACTGAGGAGGGAAAAAATGCCCCAATTGAGTAAGATGTGGCTCATAGTCCTACGATCCTCCTAATCCCTCTGTTGAAGGAACTAGCCATGGCCATGAATAATACTATGACTACCAGAACCAGGGAGTTCTTGACACATAGACATTCAATATACAATGATGGTTATAGATATCCTTCAACCTGAGAAGGCCATAGCGTCTAGGACTTAAATTTGAGAAAAATTTCCAAGCAGTACAAGAAAACAATAGATAACATTTTTGGTTTTGGATCCAGAATTCATTTGGGTGATAACATTTGGATCCAGTTTTTGGTATGATGTATGACTCTCTTACATACATATAGAAAAATGTATCAAAGTACAGACTTGTAAGACACAGCCTGTAAGAGAAGGGGAAAAGATGACAAGGAAATAGCAAAAGGTATAAAAAAAAAAACAGAATGAAGAAAGTCAGCATTACCACAAATGCAAATATTGGTGCTGGCAAAAAGTGAGCTTGAAATCATCTAATAACATTGAAGAGATGTTTATCCATGAGGATGAGGAGAGTATGAACTTTTCAAAAGATCATATATAAATACTAGGAATGTAGGAATGGTTTAATATAAGAAAAACTCTCAACATAATTGATTATATCAATAACAAAAGTGACAAAAATCATGCAATTTTATCCAGATAGAGAAAAAGTCCTTGACAAAATACCACACTTTTTCTATTAAAAACACTGGAAAGCATAACTTTTATAAATGAATTTTTTTTTTAAATCCTTACCTTCCACCTTAGAATCAATACAGTGTACCAGAAGAGTGGTTAGGACTAGGCAGTGGGGGTGGGGGTAAGTGACTTCCCCAGGGTCACACAGCTAGAAAGTGTCTGAGGCCAGATTTAGGATGTTTTTCTTTAAAATTATAAGAAGTATCTACCTAAAACCATCAACAAACATTATTTGCAATGGAAGTAATCTAGACACCTTCTCAATAAGATCAGTAGTAAAACAAGGATGCCCATTATCAATAATATTATTTAATGTTGTATTAGAAATGCTAGCAATAGCAATTAGAGAAGAAAAAGAAACAAGGAATCAGAATGGGCAAAAAGGAAATAAAACTATCTCTTTTTACAGATAATGTGATGATATATATGAAAAAACATAAAATTTCAATGAAAAAGTTTGTTGAAATTATCCATAATTTTAGCAAAGTAGCAAGACATAAAACAAACCCATATAAGTCATCTGCATTTTTATGTATTACTAACAAATATTTGCAAAAAGAGATAAAAAGAGAAACCCCCTTTTAAAATAACTACAGACAGAATAAAATACCTTGGCGTGTACCTGCCAAACAAAACTAGGAACTATACAAACAAAATGATAAAACACAGCTTGTACAAATAAAGTCAGATTTAAATAATTGGAGAAATATTCATTGTTGATGGATGGGCAGAACCAATATAATTAAAATGACAATCCTACCCAGACTAACCTATTTATTCAATGCCATCCCAATTAAATTTTCAAAGTATAATTTTATTGATTGAGAAAAAATAATAAAAATTCATTTGAAAGAGTAGAAGATCAAGAATGTCAAGGGAATTAATGGGAAAATTGTAAAGGAAAGAGATATAGTAGTACAATATTTTAAACTATATTTTAAAGCACTAATTATCAAAATTATCTGGTATTGGCTAAGAAATAAAAAAGTTAAGATCAGTGGAATAGAACAGAAATACAAAAAACAACATTAAAAGATTATATAACTTGGTATTTGACAAAAGTATAGAGCTAAGTTTTGGGAATAAGAATTCACTATTAAAAATTATTAGGACAATTGGAAAGCAGTTTGACAGAAATTAGGTAGAGACAAAGAGCTAGCACTAAGATCAAAATGGATACATGACCAAGACATAAAGGAGATATCTAACAAAGATATATTAAAATGGGAAACATATTAACTATAATTTTTATGAATAGAAGAACAATTTATGAATAAACAAGAGATAGAGAGCACTATGAGATATAAAAATGGGTAATTTTGATTGCATCAAATTAAAAATATGTTGTACAAATAAAATGTACATGGCTAATGTAAACAAGATTAGAAGGAAAGCAGAAAAGAGGAGATTATAGATAGTTTCTCAGACAGAGATCTCATATCTAAAATATGTAAAGAACTTTGTCAAATTTACAAGAATATGAGTCATTCATCAATTGACAAATGATAAAAAGATAGGAACAGAAAATTTTTGGATGAAGAAGCCAAAGCCATATTGAGGAATATGAAAAAATGTTCTAAATCATTGCTGATTACAGAAAAGCAAATCAAAAGAATTCTGAAATATCACACATCCAACAGACTGGCTAAAATGATAAAAGAACAAAACGACAAATGTTAGAGAGGATGTGGTAAAATGGAGACACTAATATACTGTTGGTGAAACTGTGAACTGATCCAAACAAACATTTTGAAGAGTAATTTAGAATTATGTTCAGAGTTATAAAACTGTGTATATTCTTAGACCCAGCAATACCACTGTTGGGTCTACTTCCCAAGGAGATCAGGAAAAAAGGAAAAGGACCTCTCTGTTCCAAAATATTTAAAGCAGCTCTCTTTGTGTTGGTAAAGAACTA
Source organism: Gracilinanus agilis (assembly GCF_016433145.1). Lineage (NCBI taxonomy): Eukaryota > Metazoa > Chordata > Mammalia > Didelphimorphia > Didelphidae > Gracilinanus > Gracilinanus agilis. The sequence continues at coordinate 105,099,544 of NC_058135.1, forward strand.
GAAATTGAAGGAATGTTCATCAATTAGGTAAAGGCTAAATAATTTGTGACATATAATTAGGTTGGAACATTACTTCTCAATCGGAAATGATGAGCAGGTTAATTCTTTAAAAAAAATAATGAAAAACTTGGAGAGATATGTAAGAAATTATAAAGGATGAAGCGAGTAGAATATAAGAACCTTACATACAACCACAGAATTAATATTTGAAGAATAACTCATGAATGTCCTTCTCCATAGAAAGAACTGATAAATAGAAATATAGAAGACATAAAATATATTTAAGAGTACATATAAAAACTTTTTTTTTTTAGTGTAAACTACCAGATAAATCATTTAGTCTAAACTCCTCATGATGAAGAAACTGAGATTCAGGAAAAAGTATAATTTACTCAAGGTCACAAAGGAATAACAGAAATGGGACTTCAACCAATAAAACTAAAATGATATAGTTCAAAGGAAAGAATATTGTGTTTAATGTCAGGGGATCAAACATTGAAATTCTAGCTTGGCAACTTAGTACCACTGTTCCTGGGAGTGAATCACTTAAATACTCTGGGCCTCAATTTCCTTGTATAAAATTAAGATAAAAATAGCACCTATCCTACAAGGTTGTTATGAAAATCAAGTGAGAAAATATATGTAAAGATCTTTGCAAAGCTTAGGAAGAAATCTACATATGCTAAATGTTATCATTAGATGACATTTAAAATCTTTTCCAGCTCTATATCTATGATCCTATGGTTTTTGTTCTTTAGAGAGCTGAAGAAATTTATTTGGAAAAGTCAATTGCATGATTGAAATAAATAATACATTTAAAGAAATTTTTAAATATGAAAAGTATCATATAAATATAAGCTACTGCTATAGTCTTGTTATCATATTTTTCATGGATATAGATCCAGATATATCATAGACTATAATCTTAAAAAATTTGGAGAATTTCAATACCAAATTGGCTTCAAATTGATGAATTTTGAAGCCCCAAGAACCTTCAAAGACTATCAACTATTTATTAAATGGGAATTTCAATAAAAATTGATAGAGAGAAGATCCAGGATGACAAAATAGAGACCATTTCTGTAACAAAAGTGATTTAGTGAAGCCTCCAATCTAAATCCATAATCCTCTCTATCATCTCTGATAACTGTTCATGAAACTTCTACTGGAATACATTTACTATTGATGAGTTCACTTCTCACAAGGCAAAGCATTCTATTTCTGGACTGTTATTGTTGAAGAAATGTCTTGTTTATAGTGAGACAAAATGTGTTTCCCCATATCTTTTATTTATTCCTGGTCTCTGACGTTACACAGAATACTATGCCCCTCTCCTGTAGAATAGCCACTCAGATCTTTGAAGAAAATTGATGTGGTTCCTTCAGGTGTTCTCCATATCAGACTTAGCAGGCTCCTTTTTAAGTCTGAAGAGATCTCAGAGAGCTAGCTAATGCCTAAAGCAGGAAACTCCTTTGTATCCTTTCTGGCCAGTGCTCATTCAAACCTCCAAAAAGGAGATAACACTACCTTATAAGACATGTTATTTCTGTCCATTTTCCCTAGTCCTTTGCCTAGCACCCAAACAAAATCAAACCTATTTCTTCCCTTATTTACTACTCTTTCAAATATTTGAAGACTGCTATTATAGTCTCCACCCTTTGTCTCTTCTTCTTTAAGCTGAGAGTCACCACATCCTTCAATAGATTTTCTTATGGCAAAGTTAATAGTCCTTCTCTATCTTGATCACTGAATGTACTTACAAATGTCCTTTAAATGGTATGCCAATAACTGAACACAAAATTGTGGAGGAGGTCTAACTAGGACAGAAGTCAGCAAAAATGATCATCTCCTTAGTTCTGGTCCTGATACTACTGTTAATTCAGCCCACAATCCTGTTAGCTTTTTTGAACTGTCTAATTATACTCAAATCATGATGAACTTGCAGTCCCCATGGGCCTTTTGACATGTACCTTTGTCCTGCAATCCATATTTGTGATTAAATTTCATCTAATTAAATTATTACCTATTCTTCCAACTAGTCAGGATCTTTTTTGGATAGAAATGCTGTTATCTGATGCATCAACTATAAAAACAGCATGATAATTACTTCATTTATTCATTCATCAAGATGTGGAATGAAATTGGACCAATCATCATTGGGTGGCCCAGGGACACTCCCTTACAGACCTCCCTTCAGATTGACATTAATTGGCAGTCAGCATGGTTGTTCTTCTAATTCCATATTCTCCTAATTGTATTATCATGCAATCCACATCTCATTATCTTATCTTCAAGTATATCAAGAGAGAATTCCTTCTGTGCCTTGTTGAAATCCTAGTGTGCTGCACGTGTAGTATTCCCCTTCTCAGTGAGTTGAGGTGTCCTCAGAAATAAAAAATGAGGTTAATCTGACATCGTTTGTTTTTCATGAACTCTCTGCTGTAACTCATAATGAACACTCTGTCCCTTTATAAATGCTTACTAGCTAGCTACTCCTCAGATGACGAGTTTCCGGAATTTTTCTAGAATTAATAAAATTAACTATACGAGTGCCACTTTAATACCAGTTCATGTCCAAAAAAGATAGGTGGATAGATGATAGATAGAGCATTTATTAAGTATCGATTCATCAGGTACTCTGCTAAACATTAAGAATACAAATGTAAGCAAAAATAAAGTAGTCCCTAGCCTGAAGGAGCTTACATTCTAATGTAATATTAGAACCTAATAGATCATACAGAATATAATATGTACAGGGGAGGCATGCAGGCATATTTGGAAAAGTCCAAAGAATCAGGTCTGGAGCTGAAACAAATATGAGTTTGGAGGACCTGGGGACTTCCTAGAATGTTGGTCCAATAGGTATTCATTACTTGGAAGAGAGATCCCGGAGAAAAGTTTTCTCTAATGTGAGAAGGTTGTTAACACGGAGGGAGAAAAGTCTGAGACAGGAAAAGGCATCGAAAGAAAAGACGTCGATGTTAAGGTTGTTTTGCTAGTCTCTGCTTCAGTGGTTCCCAAAGAATGTGTTGAGAAATTGGTTAGATGTGTCACCAAATTTTATTTTTTTAATCTTCTTATTTTTATTTTTAATATTTTCCCCTAGTTATATGTTTCATGTTCTTTCCCTCTCCCCAAACTCCCCTAAGCCCCCTTAGCCGACGCACAATTCCCCTGGGTTTTACACATATCATTGATCAAGACCTAATTCCATATTATTGATATTTGCACTAGAGTCATCGTTTAGCGTCTACATCCCCAATAATATCCCCATCAGCCCATGTGTTCAAGCAGTTGTTTTTCCTCTGTGTTTCTCCTCCCACAGTTTGTCACTAATTTTTAAATATCATACTACAATAGATAAAAGAAAATTTGTAAATCATTGTTTAATGTAGATATTTCTTATCCAGTATACATGAAAGAGATCCATGGAGAGTGTAAATAAAATGTTCTCAAATTGGCTATTTCATGTATGCCTTAACTTCAAGACATGCTAAACTTCTAAGTTATAAAGGGCTCTACAAAAACAGTTGCTCTCACTAAAGGAAAATGTCCCATGCACACCTCTGTCGTCTCTTCCAACTCAAACATGCAGCATATCACAATTCCACACAGCAAAATATGTATGCTAGCCCATGAGCAAACAAACCAACAAAATCTCAAGAACCACAGCTGTGGACTAATATTTGCCCACTGCCAATCCCCCCAAAATCCTTTTCTTCAGTTTTTCAGAATTCTCCAATGGTAGTTAACAACCATATTTGTACTCTTTATACATATATATATAGAAATATTCATATCCTCTCTTCACCATCCTGACCATCATCCTAGGAAAACTTAGTCATCAATGTCCTTCTTAGGAGGTGATGACCGCTAGAGTTAAACCCATTACTCCAGCTAGTGTGATTAGTGCAGGCTATGAGAGACTTATCTACATTTATCCAAATACCATATTTCCACTTTAGGCCATGAACTTGGAATCAACTAGAACACCTATATTTTTTCATCACGTTTTTGTTTAGTCATTTTTAAGTTGTGCCTGACTCTCTAATACCCTTTTTGGTGATTTTCTTGGCAAATATGCTGGAGTAGTTTGCTATTTTCTTATCCAGTTCATTTTACAAATGAAGAAACTGAGGCAAACAGGATTAAGTGACTTTCCTGGGGTCACACAGCTAATAAATGTCTGAGTCTGGATTTGAATTCAGGTCTCCCTGACCCCAGGCCCTGCACTCTATCCAGGGCACTGCCTCACTACCCTTTTCATCATGAATTGTCATTTAAATGGTGCCTTTAATACACGTACTTCTTTATATATAAATACAGATAACTGTATTCACCTGTTAAATTTCTTCTTTTTCTGTTTGATGCTTTATTCCAGATTGCTAAGCTCTTTTAAAATCTAGATTTGGTTATAGAACACATTTGGTTCTTTTAAAAAAGATTTAAAAGATCTTTTGAGATCTTTTAAAATCTCGATTTGGTTATAGACACAGAGAAGCTGTGTCTCTCAACTTTATGTTACCTCTGCCAATTTGATAAGCATTCTTTTTATGATTTCAGGAAATTTATACATTAAAATAAAAAAGGTTAGATAATATGAAACTGAAGATAAAATTCCCAAAGATATCATCAGAGGGTTTTGTCAAGAATGTCAAGAATTAATAGGGGCAGCTGGGTAGCTCAGTGGATTGAGAGCCAGGCCTAGAGACAGGAGGTCCTAGGTTCAAATCCGGCCTCAGACACTTCCCAGCTGTGTGACCCTGGGCAAGTCACTTGACCCCCATTGCCCACCCTTAGCACTCTTCTGCCTGGGAGCCAATTCACAGAAGTTAAGGGTTTAAAAAAAAAAAAGAATGACAATAAATTAATCAACAAATACTCTTTGCAGAATATTGTCCAGTGAGCTATGAAGCAACTTAATTGTACTGTACTCCACCTGACATTTTCTTATCTGGTATGCAAGAGTACTATAGAGAGATGGGGATGTGTTTAGTTTGACTATACATGTAAAAGCAGTTGGAGTTTTCTTTTGTTTTCCTCAGTGAGGAGGAGGCAATGGCAAAGAGAGAAGTAGAAGGGAGGTTTTCATTGATTGAAAAAATGAAATTTCATTTGAAAAGTTACTGTGGGAAACTTTGTCAGATGGCTTGCAGGAATCAAAATATATAGTGTTTGTAGCTAGGCTGGCCTTGCAATCTGGCAATTACAATTTTAAAAAATGATTTTAGCACGTCACAATTGAGTGAGTGAACTTGTGTTGTTTCCTAGCGAGCACCTCTTTTTATCTTTCTAGTGCTTATGAAGCATCTGTTTAAAATTCTCTTCTAGAATTTTGTCAGGGATCAAAGTTAAGGCAACCAATCAGTAATTTCTGGGATCCACCATTTTCAAAATTAGGATACTTAGCTATTGAAAAATTTTTGGAGTCTTTTATATGTCGATGACATCTCATAGTTTACTGAGAGTGGACTCTCCATTTCACATTAGCAGATTCTTTTAATAACATCAGTGTGGTCAGTAGACAGAGGTTCCCTCTTTCTCTATTTGCTTTCTCTCCTTTCTAGCTTTGAGTCTATCCTCTCTCCCATATTCCTTTATCACACATGTTTTCTCTGCCCTACTTCAAAATTATCGAAGTGAATTTTATTTTTTGTTGTTCAGTCATTTCAGTCATGATTGACTCTGTGTTTTCTTGGCAAATATATTTGAGAGGTCTATCATTTCCTTTTCCAGTTCATTTTACAGGAACTGGAGGCAAACAGTGTTAAGTGACTTGCTCAGAGTCACAAAGCTAGCATCTGTGGCCATATTTGAACTCAGGACATAAGTCTTCCTGACTCCAGGTCTGCCACTTTATCCACTGTTCCATCTAGCTGTCACCTCTATGCCAGGATCTATAGGTACAAAAATGTTTTTCTGCCTTCTATGAACTCCTCATTATAGTCCCTTCTAGCAAATACTGTCCATCTGCCTTTCTGAGACGAAGTTTAACTTCAAAGAATTTGTTTTTTAGGAAGCATTACAGCTCTTCACCTGTGCCCATCACTTGCCATGTACGAACAACTAATGAGTGATTATAAGTCACTTGGAAAATATAAAGGGATTTTAAAATGTTTTTTCAAAGATGATAACTCATTCTCTGATCAAAATCATTGAACAAGTTTAGGGGCTCTTTTTTTAAAGGAGACCAAAGCAATATTTTAAATAGGGTGCCTTGTTCGGTTATGCAGTTTTATTTATAGAGAAAATTACTGAAATGCTTCCATCTGTTCCTTCTTTGTCTTTAGAAACCTGATGCATCAAGCAAGGAGCATAATTGCAAGTCCAATCTTTTGATCAATGGGCCGGGGGACTCCAAGATGCTCAATATTTTAAAAAATAAATAACTAACAGTAGCCTGCCAAAAATATATTCAGAAATAATTGAGCATGGCTGGGCAGCTTAGATTTTGAAAATGGGTTCCTGGCTTCTTTCAAATAGACTCCATGTAAATACATATGTGAAGAGTTCAAATTGGCTTTTGTGCTGCCATCTCTAAGCCTCCAAAAAAAAGTACTGAGTTAATGATCCATTTAGGGAGTATTATCTGAGTTGTCCAACAGATGAGATCCAACTCAAAACTACTAGCCACATGGTCTTGTTAGAATCTCTCTAACACATTCTTGGAAAAATCATTCAAAATCTTCCCAAGATTTCCTCCTATTCTCCCTCGCAGGCCTTTGTGGAGGTAAAGTTCTCAAACTCCACACACCTACAGACTATGGAAAGGTAATAAGGGAGTAAGTAAGGATCTGTCATGAATAGAGCTTCAGGTCTCACCCTGAACAAGGATAAATCCAGGAAATGCAGCAGGAGAAGCAGCCCAAGGCTGGCAGCAGTCATGGCGGCTTCTAGTCTTACCCACTCCAATCCCTTCTCTGCTTTAAGACCTGCCTTACTCCAATAGCCCTGACCTCTGGTAGTAGTGATCACTGTAGCCCAAGACCCTGGTCAGGTCCACCTAATAAGAGCTCCACCATGTCAGTCAGATGGCAGTGGCAACTCAGTCCTTGTGCCTGTCTGGGAAGCATGAAGTCTAGCTTTTAAGTGTAAAAGAAAGAAGCAAAGGACACCAATTCTGGACATCCACACTCATGTGTCATTTCTGTCTGTGGAGAACTGACTTAACAATTTCCACTAAAGGAACCTTGTTCCATCATTAGCCATAGTCATCGATAACCCAGAAAAGAAAGTCCTCTCCACTGAAGTCCTTGGGACTATACTATCATATTTGTTCAGCATCAATGGCAAATATGTCTTTTATCAGTGGAAATGACATTAAGGGAAATATATTACCACTTGTTTTGCCACTATAGTTTTTGGAGCATAAGACCTTTGCATCTGACTTTTTCTTGAAACCTAAATTTGTCACCCCACCTCCATTAGATGGAAACTTCCTGAGACCAGGGATTCCTTGCACTTAGCAGAGTGCTTTACACCTAATAAATAATACTTTATCATTTACTCATTCATTCATTCATTCATAGAAGCATGAGCTCTTTGAGATTCCTGGTGAAATACTATGGAATCAAGATCTCTAGGCTTTGCTTCCTTCTCATTGCTCCAATTATCATCATCCAGTAGGAGAGATAACTAATAATACCAAAAGATCTTTAGAAGCTAATATAATGGAATAATGAGATTAACTACTCAGTCACAACTTTGAACTTTTTCATTAATCATTCATTGAGATGACACATGTAAAACCCAGCTCATTGGCTACACCAGGGGGTGGGAGGAGGGGAAGGAAAGAATATGAATCATGTAACCATGGAAAAATATTCTAAATTAGTTAATTAAATAAAAAATTTTCAAATAAAAAAGAAAGACTAAAAAGTGCTAATTACTTATTTACCTATAAAAAAATCATTCACTAAGAATTCTTGGTTTGGGAGCTCCCTCCAGCATGTAGATAAATCCTATGGAGTTGCCCAAGACACAAAACGAAGTGTACCATGGCCTAGTAGTTACAGTATTTATCTTTGTAGTCAGGAAGATTTGGGTTCAAAACCTACCTTGCAGTTTTCAGCTGTTGCTACTTTTCTTCTCAGGGTTATCCTAAGGAGTTGGAGAGGAAGGATTTTCTACCACACATCCCTACCAGTATATTTTCTCCATTGATATCAACTGATATCTAAAAGCTAATTGAGCTTAACCTAATTAGCTTTTAGAAATAGGTATTTAGCCTAATGATATAAGAAGAACAGTTTGTACAAACATCTCATTCCACATAGGCGACACGTTTTCCCACAAGTAGAGAGAGAGGCCAGGAAAAAGTGAGCTTAAGCTTAGAAAGCTCATTTCACAAAGGGTAACTCTCCAATTCTCATGGCTAGGACTTTTCTTCATAACGAAGTCCCTAAAGTTCCCCAGATAGTATGGCGTTCTGCTTAGTGCCTCATAGAATCTAAAAGCTGTCTTTATTCAAGCTATCTGATTTGTTTTCCGCTCCCAAAGCAGATCCTGGTGCCAGCCTCTGCCATTACAAGGGACTCTGTCAGGATGACCACGGGGACTCCAATATGTCCAGACCTTTTGAAAATCACAAGGTCATCCTCTGGTGTCAGTGTATGTGGAAGAGGAGAGGAAATAAAGATTCTTCACCACCTGTTCCCACCACTAAACACTTTCATCTCCTGGGTTTACTTGGAGCTGGTCTCTCTCCTAATACCCTAGCGGGCCACTCTAAAGCTATATCCCAGCAGGCTTGCTATTTTATCCACACTTCAAAAGGTGTCATAGTCTGTCTTGAGTGAATCCAGAAATGCTTCATGTATAGAGCCATCCATCCTCCCCATGCCAGTAGCCAAAAGAAGCATTCTTCTCCTCCCCAGTGTGATTGACCAGTTGCTTCTATATAGTTCATACCTCTGTGTTCTTTTGGAATGGGTTGGACCCTTCCTCTTATTTTATCTTTTCCTAAGCCCCAAATTTAATATTTGCTGTTCTCTTCAGGGTAGATCTCTAGCCTTATATGTATTTTCCTCACAGTGTCTTCATTCTAGGGCTGTGATGTCCAGGCATTTTTCAGTCATGCCAAACTCTTTATGGCCCTACATGGGCTTTCTCTTGGCTGAGATGCTGGAGTGGTTTACTCTTTGCTTCTTCAGCTCATTTTACCAGTGGAGAAAATTGAAGCAAACAGGATTAAGTGACTTTCTCAGTCACCCAGTTAGTAAGTGTCTGAGGCCAGTTTGGAACTCAGGAAGGTTCATCTTCCGGAAGCCAGGCCTGATCCTCTATCCACTGTGCCACTCCATTGCCCTGTAAGGCTGTAGGCAGCCATAAAGATTCCATAAAGAACTTTAGGGAAATTGTGCATGCATTTAAAAGAATTTCAAAGGCCTGACTCATGTATTTTAAGTTTTTCTTCTCAAAGTCTAACAGTTTCCTCATATATCAAAAATCCAGTGACTATTTGCATCACCATATAGATTGTCTAGAAAAATAAGAAAGAATAAATGACTGTCTCCTAATATAACTTTTTTTTTTTAAACCCTTACCTTCTGTCTTAGAGTCAATCTTGTGTATTGGCTTCAAGGCAGAAGAGTGGTCAGGGTGGGCAATGGGAGTCAAGCGACTTGCCCAGGGTCACACAGGTGGGAAGTGTCTGAGGCCATCCTAATATAACTTTTAAAGAGCTTGCAGATATGCATGAATCAGTTGTGTTTGTACTTAATCAATTATCTTTTCATGTCAAAAGAATTCTATTCCATGGTATATATTTAGAATAAGAGTTGTAACCAGCATTGGGTAAGTGGAGCTTAGTTCTGGGTGCCCACCTGGAGGAGGGCACACATGCTTATTCCTAGTAATTTCTATTCTAGGGTCATACCCCGAGGTCCCCTCCAGACTCGTGCTGCCTGTGCTGCAGCTATCTCTTGACCATCATGCCTGCCCAGCGTCCACTTGGCATCGTGCCCTTCTCCCAGTGTGACTCGCCCCACTAATGTCCACAGGAGTACAGGCTAGACCTCTCCTCCTCTTCATTTTGCCCCTTTAGTCAGACTGCCCTCCTCAGAAGCACTACCATCTCCTTCCACCTTCACACTGTCCGTAACGCCACCGCTATGGCCTTTCCCTCACCAGCTGTTTTTCCCCCCCCTCTCTCTCTCTTTCCCTAAAACAAAACAAAACAAAAACTAACTTTCTAGTTATAGCTTTACTTATGCCTACCAATCTCCCGGGTACAGGTAGAATCAGATAAAATTACCCAGTCTTAAAGGGCTTTGTGCTCCTTGGAAGCAAGGACTGGATAAAACCACAGTGTTATCGTTTGCGTTTTACTGGTCCAAACTGTTTCCAGTCCGACTTTCATGGCTTCCTGAGTGGCTTTGAATTTCATTGTCTATTAAATACCAAGGTAGCAATACTGTTCTGTTGATTTCGTTTTCAATACCCAAGACAAGGCCATGTAATGCAAATCAGTGTCTCTGGGCTGATTGCTTTTGTCACCACTCTCATGGTTTTTACTATCCTATTTGGGCAAATACATTGAAGCCATGACCTAGCTGTGTTAATAGCCCAGGGTTTTGATGAGCTATCTACCAGCAATATGCTATTAGAAGAGATAAAAGACTCAGGGAGAAGACAAAGTGTATATGTGTGCTAGTCACTGAGTATTAGAGCCTCAGGATTTTAGACGTGATAAATTCACCGAGTTCAAAAGCACTTTTGAGGTACTGTGCATTCATTTTTGCGTGCTCTGAGTATATAGTCGGAATTGGGGGATGTTTATTTGGTATGGGAACCTTGTAGGGCAGGGAGAAAGCAGGAGAAGCTAACTAGTCCTTCCCCCTCTCCAAAGACAGGACTTGATCTGGACCTTCTCAAGGCTGATCACTGTTTACCTGCTTTATAAAAGCTGCCTAAAAGGAGACTTCACGCCTTCCTTTGGTGATCAAATTCAACATTTACTGGTTTTGTGTAAAATGACTACTAGGGGCAGGATTCAAAGTTGAACAAGGAATGACTTCAGCCTTCAAAGAGTTTACAATTTGTTGAAATAAATCTGTATACAAATAAATAAGCTATAAAGTATGTAAATGCACAAGAAAGGTGCCTAGACTTCTGGCTTTCACTTTTGAAAGAAAAGATGAATGAAGACAACTCTATTACAGGTTACTAAAGGGGAAAAAAAGACTGATGTCATGAGAACTCAAAGACTCCATCATATTCCTACTCTCAGCTTGCTACAAGAGAGACTTCTGGGAACTTTCCTTTAGATGTCATCTGGGACTCTTTCTCTAGGTTTAGCTGTTATCTTACTCTCAACAGAAGAGATCCTTCACTCTGTGTTATCTGATATATATTTTCCCAAGTATTCTTTCTCTGATTTTTCTTTTGCCATTGTCTTGCATAAATGGGTTTCTTTGCTTAAAAAAAAGGAAAAGAAAAGAAAAGCACCTAGAGAGAACTCAAAGAAAGTGAGGGAGAATTTCTACATTGGCTGAGGGGAATAGGAAAACCATGTGAAATTGTACCTTATTACTATTACTTTATTACCTTTAGAGTCTGTAGGAAAAAAGTATGTCATTGGGAAAGTCAGGGCATCAGGGTTATGTCCCGAGCTTTCTCTTTGGAATAGGATATGAGCGTGTTTCTTCCAAGGAAGCCTGAAGAATCTCTTTTGAAGATATTTAAAATAATTGTAACCTGTAGGAAAGAATTCTTTACCAAACAAAGGAAAGAAGCAATTACAAAAGATAAAGTAGATAATTTTAATTACATGGAACTAAAAATTGACTGCACAAACAAAATTACACCATCCAGGATAAGAAGAAATGCTGTTAAATGAAAGGGAAAACTCTCTTTCTTTTTATTAAATTTCTCAGATAATAGTTTGGTGTGCAAGACACGTAGGCAGCTAGGAAGTGCAATGGATAGAGTGCCAGCCTGAAATCAGGAAGCCTCATCTTCATGATTTCAAATCTGGCCTCAGACACTTAACTAGCTGTTTGACACTGAGCAAGTCACTTAACCCTATTTGCCTCAATTTCCTCATCTGTAAAAAAATCTGGAGAAGGAAATTCGAAAACACTCCAGCATCTCTGTCAAGAAAAATACCAAAGGGATCACACTCATACTTGACTGAAATGATCATGCAATAACAGCATACAAGATACACAGGCAATTCACTTGTAAGACCAATAGATAAAAAAATCAAAGGATGAACAAACTGTTCTCAGAAGAATTACAAGTGTTTAGCGTATGCAAAAAAAAAGTTCCCAGTCAATAACATGAGAAATTAACATAAAAACAACTCAAATATTTTACTTCACATCCAGCAAATTAGGAAAGTTGACAAAAAAGAAAGAAAGAGCTAGTACTGTAGGCTTGGGGAAAGATAGATACATTAATGTGTTGTTGGTAGAGCTGTGAATTAGTACAACCATTTTGGAAAGCAATTTGGAATTATTCAAATAAAGTAACTCAAATTTCAATAATCCTTTTGCCCAGAAAATCCATTATTAGGCATGAACTTCAAAAAAGTCATTGATAAAAAAAGAAGGACCCCACATGGACCAAAATAGTCATAGGAGCACTTGTTTATGAAAACAATTAACAAAAATTAAAAATCAAAGGAAATGACTATCAATTGGAAAATAATTACATAAAATATGATTCTTGAATATAATGGAATATTTTGACCAACATGAATATTGAAATGCACAGACTTTAAATAAACTGATGAAAATTAAAGTAAACTGAGCTAATAAAACAAATAATATATACAATGACTACAGTAAAGTAAATGGAAAAGTATTCAATAAGCTATTGTGAAGTGAACTGGAAAAAAAATTAGAACTTTCTTAGAATGCTTGAGTTCAAATCTAATCTTATCACTTACTAGCTATGTGATTTTAACTGGATAAGTGACTTCAACATAACTTTCTTGGACTCCATTTTCTCATCTATAAAAATAAAAGAGAGGACTAGATAATTTCACAGTTCTTAAGCCTATGAACTTCCTAACTGCTTTGACCCTCAGTTTCCTCAATCATCAGTTGATGCTGTCTGTCTTAAATAGTTGTGAGGATCAAATGGGATTTACAGAAAGTACTTTGAAAAATATAAATAAAAAAAATTAAAAGATATTATTATGAAGTCTTTCAGAGATTTCAAATCATCAGACCAGAACCTTATCAACTTAATGGAAGTAAGTTACATAATATAGCATTCTTATTATTGAATATTTACTCATTTTCTCTTCCTTGATTTTCTTCTCTCTTTCCCTCACTCCTTTTCCTCTTTCTTTTTCTTCTTTCTTCATACCCTTTCCCGCTCCCCTCTCCCTACACTCTTCATTCCATCTTCCCCACTCTGACTTTCCTTTCCTCTTTCATTTTTCCTCTCCCTTCATTTCCTCTCCCCTTTATTCTTTATCTCTTCCTGCTTCCTCTTCCTATTTCCCCTTATCTTTTCCCTTCTTTTTCCTTCCCTGTTACCACTCCATCCCTCCTTCCTTTTTTGTCTCTGTCTCTCTCTGCCTCTCTCCACTCCTTTCCTTCCACCTTCCCCTTTTCCTTTTACCCATCATCTTCTTCCCTTCCACCCTTCTTTCCCTCTCTTGTCTCCCTCTTCTTCTTTCTCCACTTTCCTCTTTTCTCCCCTCTCCCACTTCATTTCTTTCCTTCTCCCTTCTCCTTTCTTCCTTTCTGCTTTCTCTCCCTCTCCTTCCTTTCCCTTCTCTCTTTTTCTTTGCCTTCTCTTGTTTCTTCTGCTTCTCTTTTCCTCTCTCCCATCTATAATTCTCTATCTTTCTCCTCCTTTCCCTCTTTCTGCCTATTCATCCTTTCCCCCTTTCTGCCTCTTCCTTGCTCCCTCTCTCCCCTCTCCCCTTTTTCTCTCTTTGTAGTATCCCTGACAAGTGGTTGTCTATCCTGTCCTTGAAGATCTATAGTGAGATGGAACTTACTACCTCCCAAGAGAGCCATTCCATTTTTGGATAGCTGAATGATTAGATTTGTCCCTTTGTTCACTCTCCATAACCTCAGCTAGTGTTCTATATGACCATAAAATGATGAAGTAACTCAGGAAGACATTTAATCTGTCCTAGAGAGTTTTTCTTGGCCTTTTGTTACACAATCTTATCTTTAAGGTCCTCAAGTAATGAGGTTTATGAGTTCTGGCTTCTTTCAACTTTGACCATCAAAATATATTATTTATGTTATGTGCATTCACATTTCAATACTACTGACCCATAAGTCTACTGTGTTATCTTTCTTAATATATCATAGACCTAAAACAAGTACTTATATGAAAAATAATAGATGAATGATTGAATTTAGAGCTTATTCCCCCAACCTTCCATATCCAGTTTTTGGACTACTACCGAAAAATTATCTGTAAGGGTCTTAGAGGTAATCTAGTCATAAGATCACAGATTTAGAACTCAAAGAGACATTAAATGTCAATGACTCCAACACTCTCATTTAACAGCCTGAAGCCCAGAGAAGTTAAATGATTTACCTGATATTATACAATGATTAGGGAACCAAGCTGAGATTTGAACAAGAGTCCTCTGACTTCCAATCCAATGCTATTTTCACTTTACTTGTCCATTTTCCTTACTTTGCAAGTAATGAAGCTGAGGCTCTGATGGAAGTAATTTTCTGAAGATCACACAGTTATAGTAAGCAGCAGAGCTAGCATATTAGACTAAATCATGTGATTAAGTTCTTTTCTCACTATCTTGAATATAATTCTTTCATGTTACTTTAAAGGCAAATCACATTAGTGTTTAATTTACTTATAGTTAGACCACGATTCTTGAATTGTCCCAGTTATTACATTTCCTAATTCTCAGCTGTCATTCCATTTGTTGTTACCTCTGACATCCTCAACAATTCTGCCCCCAACTCCTATATTCTTTGAAACAATTATTTAGCTCTCAGAACGTTTGCACCATTGGCAATTAGAATTTTTTTTAATACCAATATTCTACCAGTTTTGTTATATGACTTCTAGGCATAGAATTTGATCATCTATAAAAAATTTAAAATGAACATCATATGCAGGGAGAGGTATATTGGGGTAAGGAAAAGCTTCAATATAAAAATGATGAAGGAATTTGAAGAATAGAAATAAGAGATTTCATTGGGAAAGGAAATCAGGGTAATCTGAGGTGAACATGATGGATAACTGATGAACAACATAAGTTCTTAACTAGTATCTTTGACATAACAGGAGATTCAAGGAAGATCTCTAGCATAAAGTGGATTCCCATTGGCCAACTTATAGGAGGACACGGATCAGGCAGGCTCAGATGAATTGCTATCTGCGTCATTTGAAGGAACATCAAAACTAGCAATATCCATTTGAATATTTTAGATTTCTCTCTGTGAGTTTTTAGTTTCTACTAAATTATAATAATGCTTATTTACTCCATTTAGTCTTTTTCTATATTCATAAATACATTTTATTTCTAATATCACATTTTGGCTTTATTTGTTGTCATATTTTTTAGTTTAATAACTACTTCAGAGATGGCAAAAATGTTGGCCTCTGATTAATTAAAAATGGAGACTGACAGTCACTTTTCAGTCAATCCAGGTTGTTTAAGAAGTAATATGGTAGAGGCAGACTGGTGGCTCAGTGGATTGAGAGCCAGGTCCTGAGACAGGAAGTCTTGTGTCCAAATATGACCTCAGACATTTCCTAGCTGTGTGACCCTGGACAAGTCACTTAATCCCCATTGCCTAGCCCCTTACTACTCTTCTGCCTCACAACCAATATGCAGTATTAATTCTAAGATGAAAAGGTAAGGGTTTAAAAAAATTAAAATTAAGAAAAAAAGTAATATGGTATAGTAGGAAAGAAACAAAACAAAACACTGAACTCAAATCTAGGAGATATAGATTCCACTCCTATTTGCAGCAGAGGCAGCTGGTGATATGGTGGATGCAGCTCTGGTCCTGGAGTCAGGAAGATCAGAATTCAAATCTGCCCTCAGACATTTTCTAGCTTGTGATCCTAAGCAAGTCTTAATTTTGTCATCTTTGAAATAGAGATAATAATAATAGAACCTGCCTTGCTGATTCCCTTCCTCCAGTGCTTCCTAGTTATGTGGCTGTAGCCCACTTAACTTTCCTAAGGATGTTTTTTGGTCTATAAAATAAGGGATGGTAACATTTTACTACCCACCATCTAGGGTAGGAGTGGTTTGTGAGGGGAATGTATTGTAAACCTTAACATGCTGTAATAAATGTTAGTTATTTTTTAAAAAAGTCCACATGACACACTTTTAAGTTCAATCTGCATTATTAACAACACCTTCTGAAGTCCAATCAACAAAATAATAAATCAAGCTCAGATCTGTAGCATTTGGCTAGTTGTAATTGCTCCCACTGAAACTTTAACAATCAAACAGATTCAAAATGACTCTAGCACACCTCCTGCCTTTAAATTCAGAATAAACAAGAACTCACATTTATACACTATTTTAAGCTTTACAAGGTGTGCTTTCGTCGTAAAAATTCCATACAGCAATTGCTGTAGGTGATAGTATCCTATTTTACAAATGACGACAATTGGTTCAGAAAGGGTTAAGGGACTTGATTCTGATCATATTGGAAGTGTATGAAGCAGGATTCAAGCAGATGGCTCCTTCTGCACTCCCAAGTCTGGTGCTCTAGCAATTAAACTATGCTGCTACCAAAATCAAGTTCAAAAGATTATTATAAAACCATCATCCCTGGGAAAATAAAATATCTTTGAATTTTAAAAAAAGCCATCGTCAGAAATAGACAACTAATCCTATAACACCTAATTTTTTAAGTCTTCATACTAATTCCTTATATTGCATCATGCTCACTATTTTCTTCCTTCCCACTTCCATACCTTGACACTCACAGTATATCCATAAGGCATGCCAAGCACTACTAAATCCCCCTCTCTTTGGGGTATGTCATCTCTACCCTTGTTTTTCATGAGTTCAATTCAGCAAGCATTTATTGAGTGATGCCTATGTACTAAATACTATGCTAAACTGAACATGCAAAAACCAAAATGAAACAGTTCCTGCTCTCAAGGAGTTTATAATCTATTTAAAGAAAATAGCACTTATACAAATGAGCAAATAGCAAGTATATATGAAGGGACATTGTTAGGAATGCCCTAGGAACTGGGGTGTCAGTGCAGGTGAGAGTCAGGGATAAGGGAAGAGCTTGTGGAAAAAAGTGGGGTACCAGATGAAGCTTGAGTTGGAAATGAAATGTCCGATAGGAGCAACAGCTAGATGGCACAGTGGATAGAGCTCCAGTCCTCATTGGAGGAAGAAAGACCTGGGTTCAAATAAGACTTTAGACACTAACTAGGTGACAGGGAGCAAGTCATTTAACCCTGTTTGCCGCATTTTTCTTCATCTATAAAATGAGTTGGAGAAAGAAATGGAAAACCACTCCAGGATCTTGCCAAGAAAACCTCAGGTGGGGTCATGAAGAGTCAAGCCTGACCAAAATGACTGAAAAACAGCAATAGAGGGAACATCCAGCAGCGCTGTTTGACTGAAGTTAGTGAATGGGGAATCATGTTGAAATCAGTCCAGAAATCCAGGTTGGAGCCAGATCTCAAAGGGCTTTAAATGCCAAATAGAGTAGAATGTATTTTAGAGTAAAGGCAAGATCGAGTCCCTGAATCTTCCTGAGCAGAAGAGTAGCATAAGCATATCTTTGTTTGAGAATTATCAACTTAGGGAGGTATAAGAGCTTTGCAAATATTATCTCATTTTGTGCTCACAGCAACCTTCTGGAGGTAGGGGCTATTATTGTCCCCATTTACAGTTGAAAAAAATGAAGCAAAAGAGTAACTTGCCCAGGGTGACAAAGCTAGTAAACGTCGAGATTTTAACTGACTCATAGCCTCATTCCTTATCCTCTGAGCCACTTGGTTCCCTCGAGGTAATAACTTATCGGTTCAGGAGTTAATGGATTGGAGACATTAGAGTTAGGGAGGCCAGGGAGATGGCAAGGTACTTGGGAAAGGGCTATAAAGCCATTTCATCCAATCATCTTGAGAAGCCCTCTTTAATTTTATATGGTGGCCAATGGCAGCAAAAGGTCTTTAGGGTCTATTGTCCTATAGAAATGGGTCATAAGATGAAAAAATTTTAACCCTCAGTTGTAGATTACACTGCCTGAAAGTTGAAATTGGGAAGATATGATGTATAGTCCTAACTAGCCTGAACTAACACTTTGGGGTGTTTTCTCCCAGGAAGGCACTGTTCCTCCCTGAGGTGACTACCATGCCCATGCCTTGCACTCATCAACAGTATCCCTTCACTTTACCGTAGGACCCTTTTCTCTCTTCCAGAATGACTGTACCCACTATCGGAGTAGTCATTCATTCACTGTATCTCCCCTTTCCCCCCACCCAAGATAAATTTGCCCCAGGTGCCAGGATTCTTAATTAAAGTCCTGCCGCTGTATCAGTGGGGTTTCCGATGTAGCTTATGATTAAACAAAAGTATGGCATATTTTCTTCTTTTCATTCTACTCTTTGAAACTTGCATCTCAAGGCAGGAAATGATGAGGGTCAGAGGAAGGATGGATTAACTAGATTATTCCAATCGCTTAAGGTCAATGAGGGTTAAACTTAGTAAATAGTAAGGCACTATTTATGCACTGGGAAATGAATAGAACATTCCACAAAATCAATCACCCTGATGGATAGATTTGGAAACAAAAAACTGATAATCACCGATTTTTCTTCCCTCAATTGCCTTTTCTTTGGCATCCTTTGTTGTGATTTATAATGTTTTCAGCTCTCTGCACATAAATTTCTCTTCTATTGCAGTGTGAGGCATTCCTGTAAGTTTAAAAGAGATTAAGCATGCAGTAGTAAAATTCTAAGAGTACTATAGAAAATAGTTCTTTTTATGACAAAGGTCATTGCATGGAACCCAGGTAGAAAATTTCACTGAAGAGCATCCATTCATTTTAATAGAGCTTTCAGTCTATTGGAACATAGTACATTTAAAGAAAACTCATTCTTAGGAAAGTGCTAGACCTAGTACATATTTTACCAGAAGGAAAGGTAAGTTAGGCGTTTTTTTGACAGATGAATCGCACAAGGTTTAGAAGATTCCCTATGCAATCAGCTTGAATGCTTGCATTTGTCTTCTAGAATCATGGTGATTTAGAGCTATCTGAATCTATCACATATAGAACTTTCTGAAGTCGACGAGTACCTAAATTAGACCAGAAGGAGATTCGGAAATATTCTGAGAAAGGCAAAGCTTCAAAATAGAAACACAGAGGTAAATCGTTATCATTCTCGTGCTCTCTTCCCTTATATTTTCATTAATTTCCAATCTTTTCCATTCTTACAAATTTGGTAGTCACTTGTTTTAAATTAGTGACTACTTGTTGTCATCGGACAGCCCAGCCTGACTCAATGGGACTAGCATCCTGTCATTTTTGGCTCTGGCATAGGCAACCTGGGATATGTAGTAAGCCACTGTTGTCATATACCCAAGACAGAATTTTGGGGCCATTTATTTCAACAATTTTATTCTCCCAGGTGGCAGCCATATTGGCTTTTACCTACAAGTCCTCCCATATGTTGCGGTGAGACAAAAGGACCACATAGGTTTGTGGGAAGGAATTACTGAAACTTCTACAATTTCTCATTTATCACTCAGTACCTCTTATCTCACTCTGCATCATGCAATAGTTGTTGACTAATTGCCTCCAGACCAGGCTGTAAAAAACCAACAACAACAACAAATGCTGGCAGGGCTAAATTAAACCCAGTCAGAAATCTGCCCACTAGGCACAGCATTAAATGCCTTTATGTGGAATTATGGTTATTCTAATACCTTGTTTGAGACCTGAAAACTCAGATGTGTTTAAAGAAGCCTTCTTGACTTAATCCCATTTACTCAAGTTGCTGACTAAGGAAACAGTTTGCAGACAGTAAGTCAACACTTTTATTAACAAAATGACACTATATAGAGAAGTAAACAGCACCAAAATTTAATAGGGAACTCACAAGAGGTCCAATCACATGACTTGCAATGCCAAAGCATCTCCAGGTATTCAAAGCCTGCCAAGTAATTTCCTGGATTTCTTTCAGTTTCATAGAGAACATAAGTTTTCAATGACACTCTCGAGGAAACAAACCATTTAACTTTTTTTTGTTTTGTTTTCCAAGCGAAAAGAAGTAGGAAGATGAGCAAAATTTTTATGGATGTGTATTTAATCCTGGGGAACAAAGCCCTGGAGAAATGTAAATATCATTTAGGATGTGTTTGTTTATTGGGGGGGGGACAGCACAGGTCATTAATTCAGGAGAGACAGATGAGATGGTGGATGTTCCTATTTTTAACTCCTCTCGCCTACTCAGCTTTCTTTTTCTGCTTTCAAGTTCTACCCTCCCATTCTCCCTCTGCCAGTTTTAATGAGGGAATATAGAACTTTTCTCCTATTCGTGTCATATCTTTCCTGGAAGACATGAAGCAGCTAGAGGAGAAACCACACCAATGACTTGAACAGAGCAATAAATGAATTTTGCCAAAAAGTTAAAGGAAAACTTCTTAAGGCAAAATAAAGAGCAGCTGAGTATTCTGACTAAGCTTTCTTAGGCCTTGGTGATGGGGTAAGAGGGAATGGCAGTTCCAGGTTGTACAGCTTTTCTCTTAGGTTTACTCTGCCAATAATGACAGTTGAGAACAAGTTACTCTCCATTTTCCTCTCTATTCATAAACCATTATAAAATAGGAAAGAAGGAAAGAAGGCAGGGAAGGAGGGAGGGGGGAAGGAAGAAAGGAAGGAAGGAAAGAAGAGGGAAAGAAGGAAGGAAGGAAGGAAGGAAGGAAGGAAGGAAGGAAGGAAGGAAGGGAGGGAGGGAGGGAGGGAGG
>NC_058135.1:105120599-105135063 GCF_016433145.1 Gracilinanus agilis
GGAAAGAAGGAAGAAAGAAAAGAAGGAAGGAGGGAGAGAGGGAAGGAGGGAAGGAAGGAAGGGAGGGAGGGAAGAAAGGAAGGAGGGAGGGAGGAAAGGAGGGAGGGAGAAAGAGAGGAAAGGAAAGAAGGAGGAAGTGAGAGAGAATCAATGCCATATTTCAGTTAGAATCTGGTCTGATTGTTGATGATTTTTCTTTTTCTTAATTCAATTGCATTTAGTTCAATGCCTGACAATGATACTTACATTTCTGTTCCTCTATTGTTGAACAAACTTGAGGCACTATTCATTACATATGGTGGTCCTAGGAGGATTCTTTCGGCAGATTCATAAAAATACAATATTCTTAATCCTACAGAATAAAGAGTAGCAAGTCAGCCCTGGACTTAAAGTCATGTAAAAGGAGCAAAATGGAATAAAGTAGTGAGTCCCATAGAGATTCATCAATTGTTCAATTCATTTTGACAGGAAGAAGAAAATTAATAAATCTCACTGCAACAGGAGCTGTGGAAAGAACTTAACTAAGATCTAGCAAGTATTCATAGTCAAAAGACACATTAACTGAAAAAGCCTAAATTTGAGGCAATGATTTATAAGGTAGACTTTATAAACCTGGATCATCCTGAAGTGATAAAATTTTAAAATATTTCTTTAAAGAAAATGGAGACTTTTAATCTCTTGAGTTAGAAGCTAACTTCATTTGATTAGATATGCCACCATCAGGAGCTTTGGTAATTAATACTTACTCTTTCACTTTCAAATACTATATCTGGGGAAGTAAGCATTTACCATTGTAGTCCCTGAAAGTCCCATTCACAATTTTTCCTGGACACTGCCCCTCTTATAATCTTTTGGGGGCAGGGACTTTTTTGCCTTTGTGTCCCCAATGTTTATTGCCAGTGCCTGGTACATAGTAGACAATTAATAAGTCTTGATTTAATTTGTCTCTCCTCTCTTTATATGATCCCTCTAAGAAACCTCATCAGCTTCCATGGATTTAGCTATCATCTCTATGTAGATGACACTCATATATGTAGGTATGTGTATTTGTGTGTTTTTATGTATGCAGTATATATGTATATCCCATGTTTCCTTTGAGCTTCAGTCCCATATTACTAATTGCTTATTGGACAAATTGATAATGATGCTTATGGTGTCTACCTCACAGGGCTGTTGTGAGCCTTGAATAATGAATATGATAAACACAAAGCATCTTGAGAACTTTAAATTGATATGTAAAAGTCCTTTATTGCAACAAAAAAAAATTATTCAATGACAACCATCAGTACTATATGGTGCCATTGGGAAGAGTTTGGGGAGAAGGAAGTCATGGAAGCTTTGGGAAACAACTATCCTTTTTCTATTCCTCCTTAATGACTACCACCAACTGAATTTCATGGCCCACCAGTTCCAACATGGAAATATGAAAAAAAAGAAAAGAAGATGATAAGAAAATAAAAAGCATAAATAAGAAATGGCATCTCAGAATGTTATGTGAATATCAAAATTGAATTTAGTTTTCATGGAAAGTTGCAAGATGGTCAAATCAAATCAACAAGTATTTATGAAGGACCTACTATGTGTCAGTAACTATTCTAAGTGATAATACAAAGAAAGGACAATTTTAAAAATACAAAAATAGTACTTACTTTCAAAGAATTTATATTTTAGTAAGACAAACAACATGTAAAAACAATCAGGCACCAAGATATATGCATGGATAAATTGGAAATAATCACAGAGGGAAGGCATTAAAATTAAGGACTGGGAAAGGCTTCTTGTAAAAGTAGGGCTTTTGCTTGAGACTTGAAGGAAGCAAGGGAAGCTAAGAGGCAGAGGTGAAGAAGGAGCTGGTATTCTGTGTCATACCATTTCCCCGAAGACGGGACCCTAAATAACAATAATCTCGGAATGCTAAATGAACCAGATCCCAATAACCAAAAATAAACATTTGTAAGGCAGCTATGATGAACCAGGCACTGTGCTAGTTGTTGGGGTTATGAAGACAAAACCACAATAATTCCTGCATTCCCTCGAATTATATTCATTTCTTGTAATTCAATATAAGAAAAACTTACATTCTCTTTGAGATATATAGAATCACAATTAAATACAGTCTAAGATAACTTAAGAAGGAAAAGTGTACTAACAAGTGTATGGCAGCTAGGTGGCATAGCAGATAATAACCTGCAGTTAAGAAGTCCTGAGTTTAAATCCTACCTCAAATACTGTGTGTGCCTCTGGGGAAGTCTTTCTGTTTACCTCAATTTCTCTATCTGTAAATTGGGAATAAGTATAGCACTTATATCACAGAATTATTTTAAGGATCAAATGAGATAACACATATAAAGCACTTTGCAAGCACTTAAAGTGTTTTATAAATGATATTATTTATTATTATAATCACCATCATAGCAAAAGTGACACCTGGCCTCAGTCTTGAAGGAAGACAGAATTCCTGAGAAGCCTAATCAGCCATTCAGTCATGAGACATTCATTAAATGCCTTCTTTGTGCCAGGCACTGTGTGACATTCTGGAGCTACAAAGAAAGGCAACAGTTAATCTCAGCTCTGAAAGACCTTTAAAGTCCCATGTCGGAGAAAACATGCAAACAAGATATAAACAGGATCATTTAGACATGATCCACAGAGGGAAGGCACTAGAATTAAGAGGGATCAGAGGAAGCTTCTCACAGAAGGTAGGATATCAACTGAGATTTAACAGAAAACAGAAAATCCAGGAGACAGAAGCAGGAAGGGAGAGAATTATAATCATGGGGAACAGCCATTGAAAAGGCAAAGTATAGTAAGACTAGAAAGGTAGGAAGGGGCTAGGTTATGAAAGACTTTAAAAGTCAAAGAGAGCACATGTACAACCCATATTATATTACTTGCTGTCTTGGGGAGGGGAAAAGGGAGGGAAAGAAAAAAAGAGAACATGGATCAAAAAATGTCAGAAAATGATCATTAAAAATTGTATCTACATCTAATTGGGTAAAGAGGCTTTTATATTTGATCCTAGAAACAACAGAATTGAAGAGTGTGATAGGAAGGTGGTAGTGACATGGTCAGACCTCTTTTCTAAGGTAATTAGTTTGACAGCTGAATGAATAAATTCGGAGTGGAGAGAGACTTGAGACTAAGACCAAACAGCCAGCAATTGCCATAGTACAGGCTTGATATGATTAGGGTCTTTAAAAGAGAGAAGGCATCTAATTTAAAGACTCTAAGAGATTAGAGTCTTTAAAAGATGTGAAATGTTATGAAGGTAGATATGATAGGACTGGACAAATATTTGGATAGGGTGAATAGGAGAGGTGGAATGAGAGAAAATGAGGAGGTATGGATGTGTACTGATTTGCAAGCCTGGGTGACTGGGAAGATGATAGTCCTCTTGACAATAATAGGAAGGTTAGAAAGAAGAGATTATTAGGGGGGAAGTAATGGATTTAGTTTTGGACATTTGAATTTAAGACATTTATGGAACATTATGGGACATCCAGTTCAAGATGTCCAGTAGGATCATGGGTCAAGAAAGAGACTAGAGTTAAATACATAGATTTGAGAATCATCAGCTTAGACATGATCATTAAATCCATGGAAGCTGATGAGATCACCAAGTGAAACAGTACAGAGGGAAAATAGAAGAGCCCAAGACGGAATCCTGAGGTTGGTAAGTGGGGAAGAAGACACAACTC
Organism: Gracilinanus agilis; assembly: GCF_016433145.1. Taxonomy (NCBI): domain Eukaryota; kingdom Metazoa; phylum Chordata; class Mammalia; order Didelphimorphia; family Didelphidae; genus Gracilinanus; species Gracilinanus agilis. The sequence continues at coordinate 105,124,298 of NC_058135.1, forward strand.
TCAGGAATGACCTAGGTCAGTGATGGTGAACCTTTTAGATTGCATGCCATGCCCCTCCCAGACCAAGTACCACACCTCTGCCTTACCTCAGACAGCGGAGGGAGAAAAGAAGAGTGGCCAGAGCACTCCTCTCAGGGGTGGGAGCAAACCCTTCCACTGAGCTGTTAAGCAGAGGGATGGGGAGGCAGGATGGAAAGGGAAGAGCTCCACCTGAATCCCTCTGCCTTTCTACTAACTAACTCTGGTGGGCAATGATGTGCATGCCACAGAGAGATCTCTGTTTGCCATCTTTAGCATGTATTCCATAGGTTTGCTATCATGGACCTAGGTGATGATCCAGCAAAGGGGGCTAATAAGTAACAGTCAGAAAAATAGGAAGAGAACCAGGATAGAGCAATGTCATGGAAACCTAGAGAGAAGAGAGTACCAAGCAAAGTATAATTAGAAGCCTCAAAGGCTGAAGAGTGAGGATGAGGACTCTAAAAAGACCATTAGAAATGACCATTAAGATATGATTAGTAACTCTGGAATAGTTGAGTATGATGGTTGAACATTGAGGTCAGGAACCAGACTGTACAGATTTTAGAAGAGAGTGAGGGGGGAAATATAGAGGCATTAATAGTAGATGGCCAGGGACAGCTAGATGGTTCTATGCATAGAGAACCAGGTATACCAAGAGGAAATACTGGGTTCAAATCCGGCCATAGAGATGTCCTAGCTATGGAACCCTAAACAAGTCACTTAACCCCCTTTCCACTCTTTTGGCCTAGAACCAATATATAGTATTGATTCTTAGACAGAAGGTAAGGATTTTTTTTTTTTAATAGTAGATGGTCATCTCAAAACATAGATGAGAAAAGAGTACATTTTAGGCAAGGGAAACAGCTTGTGCAAATGTATGGCAGTTAGATACCAAAGGGCTAATTTTCAGAATATGTAGGATTACTAGAATATGGAATCCACTTAGGAGTATGATACCAAATAAGAGTGGAAATGTAGATCAGAGACAGCTTGTCTATATACTAAAGGTAATGGGGAGTCCATGAAGGATGTTGTTTTTGTTGTTTTTTGAGATTGGATATCTGTATCTTGCCCAAATGGAAGCACAGCAGCCATTCATGGACTCATTCCAAATCCTAATCAGCCTAGAAGACTTAATCTTCTATTTTTTCCCAAGCTGAATTAGTTCATCCCTCTCTTGACAGTCTGGTGACCCTCCATTCTGGAGAGCTCGCCATATTCATGCCAAACTTAGTGTGGACACTAAATTATCTTTTTTTTTTTCTCTCTCTTTTTAAACCTTTACCTTTCACCCTAGAATCAATACTGTGTACCTTAGATGAGTGGTAAGGCAATAAGAGTTAAGTGACTTGCCCAGGATCACACAGCTAGGAAGTGTCTGAGTCCAGATTTGAACCCAGGATTTCTCATCTCTAGACCTGGCTCTCAACCCACTGATCCACCTAAGCTATCCTTGACACTAAATCAGTTTTATCCCTACTGCAGCTCAGAACTCTTGAGCTCAAACAATCTCTCAAACTCAGACTCTCCTAGTAGCAGGAATCATAGGCATGCACCGTCCCTGGCACAATGAAAGTTTTTTGAACAAGGGAATGGCATGATCTGATTTGTGCCTTAAGCAGATTGTTTTGGCAGTGGTGAAGAGGATGGATCAGGGAGAAGAGATAGGAGAGGCAGGAACCTTTTGTCACTCCTTCCTGTTAAGGAAATCACTAAGGTATAGAATTGTTATAGCATGTAAAATGATTCACACAGGTGGTCTAAAAGGATTAATGTGACTGATTTCTTAAGCAATGGAAAGCAGCAGCCAGTACGTATTCATTATCTAATAACTGAATCGAAGGCCAAATATACCTCTCTTTGTTTCCAGAAGAACTTTTATTTTACTCTATTTCTCCAGCAAAGACAAGCCAAGTCTTTTTTTTTTTTTTTCTTAAAAAGTGACAGAATTGATGAGTGGTACCTCAGGTGTTAGAAATATTTCTTGGGCTTCTTATAGCTGACACTATTTAGAAATTATTGTGTAGGAAACATAAGAATGACAGATTAGAGCATTAAACAAAAAGGGCTTTGTCTGCCAGATGGGGAAAAAAATGGCTGTAGGGACTAGAGAGAGATTGAACTCAGAGATTAATATGATAATGAAATTTTATGTTACAACTATAAAAACAAATTATACATTTAGGAAAGAGAAAAATCCCGGCCTGCTATTGTGAAGGATCAATCTTTCTTTGCTTGTGTTCCTTTTATACTGTTACCTACTAGTTCTTTCAGCATATCTTTGATGTCTTTTAATTACAAGGGCCTCTGAAAAGCATTTGCTTAAAGGCTAACTATGAATTTTCAGTGTGTGGGTGTATGTTGGTATTTGGCTATTAACCTTCTGGTAAAATGGATTTCCCAACGTTTCACCTTCCCTCCGTGTTTGGTTTTGAATCTCTGAGGAGTTTTTTTAAAAATTCATTCCATTTGGGGAGTTTTCCCTTCTTTATAAGAAGTGAAATTGAGGATGTGTTAATTGCTTTATCTCTAAGGAGATAAATGTAAACTCCTTCACCTTCTCTGAGTACAGCCTCAGGGTGTTCACTATTCTGCAGTAGGTCAGCAAAGAAGATGAGTTAAAGATTCTAGTTTTCCTAAGTATATATCAAACTCAGAAACATGAATAAAGTTTATTAGATTCTCAACTGCAAAGTCATTTCTACCAAGTCAGTATACCAAATGATATAGAGTTGTTATTGTTCAGTCGGTTCTTTTTGTGACTTTTTGTGATTTCATTTGGGGGTTTTCTTAGCAGAGATGCCAGAGTGGTTTACGCCTTTTCCTCTCACATTCATTTTACAGATGAGGAAACCGAGACAAACTGACTTGCCCAGGGTCATGTAGCTAGAAAATGTCTGAAGTTGGACTTGATCTCATCTTCCTGACTCCATGCCTGGTGCTCTATTTACTGCACCACCTAGCTGACCCTAATATAGAGTATATATCACATAATACCTTTTCTCTTTTGTCTTTGCCTTTCCTTCCCCTTCCTTCACTTTCTAAGTCTCTGCATCTTCACAACTCTCCTCCAGCTGGACAACTTCCCTTTCACTTTTTTTGACATTTCTCTACTACATAAGCCAATTTCTTTCATTCTTAATATTATATTAATCACAGATTTTTTTTTTTGACTGGAAGAGATCTCAAAATCCATTTAGTCCAACAACTTCATTTTACAAATGAGAAAACTGAGGCCCAGGAGTAATAACTGACTTTCCTGAGGTCATACAGATTGAGGCAGGACTTGAATCCATGTTATTATATCAATAAATAAGCATTTATTAAAAGCTAGACACTGTACAATGCTTTAAGACTACAAAAACAAAAATATAAGCTCATGGGACTCATTCTGTTGAGCAAACAACATATGCACATATTAGCATATGAAGAAGAATAGATAGGATGATCACTAAAAAAATTTGGAAAGACATATGAAGTGATGCAAAGTGAAGTGAGCAGAACCAAGAGAAAGGCATATATAGTAAACACAATAATGTATGATGATAAGCTGTGAATGACTTAATAATCATCAACAAGACAAGGATGTAGGACAATTCCAAGACTCACGACAAAAAAAAAGACTATCCACCGGAATAGAAGGAACTTAAGGAGTATAAATGCAGATTGAAGAATACCATTTTTCACTTCATTTTCTTCATGAGTTTTTTTTCTGATGTAAGAGATATATGTCTTCTTTCATAACATGACAAATATGGAAATACATTTAGTGTGATAGCACATATATAACCTATATCATATCACCTCTAATATATATAATAATATGTAATAATGTATAATTTACATACATAATATGTATATAATGTATTACACTCAGGGAAGAGTAGGGGGACGTGGGAGGAAGAGAGAAAACATGAATCACAAAATGTCAAAAAATAATTATTAAGAATTGTATCTACATATAATCTGAAAAAACATAATAAAAAATAACTCAGAAATAAATGTAATGTAGTTAAATGCAAAGTATTTAGTGGAGGAAGACATTAGCATTTGGGTGGAACAGGGAGGTTTTATGTAAAAGGTGGAGCTAGAGTCTAGTTTTTGAGGAAGTAAGGTTTTTTTATGAGGCCAAAGTAAAGAAGGGAAGTGTCTTTCAAGGACAGGAAGGAAACCCAGTGCATGGTCATGGAGTTGGGAGATGGAATGCTATATGTGAAAAACAGAAATTTCTAGGTTGGACTATTGAAAGGGAATACACATAAGGATAAAAAGAGAAGCTAATGTCTATTTGTTCATGGTTGTATTTGTATTTTGCCCAAAAGGCAATCGAAAGTGCCCTGGAGTTCACTGACTTCTGGAATGACTTGATTGGATCGCCTTAGCATGCTGATAGCTATGGGAAGGAAAAATGTGTAGAAACAACTATGGCCTCAAGAGCACTAAGACCTTTTGCAATATTCATTGCAATGATCCAGACTAGAGGTGATAAGGTCCTGATCCAATGTAGTAGCTATGTGAGTGGAAAGAAGGGGTCACGTAAAAGAGGTTGTGAAGAGTGAACAAGATTTGGCAAATGATTGGCTGTTGGGATGTGAGAATGAGGAGTCAAGATTAGAAAAGGCAAGTTTATGAACCGGGAGATAAAAGAATGATGGTAGCTGGACAGAAATGGAGTTGAGTAGATGGGAAAGGTTTCTTGGGGTAGGGAACATAATATCGAGTTTGAGTTTGAGTCTGAGACATCCACTTAGAAATGTTTAATAAACCATTGCTGATATGAGAGTTTAATTCAGGAAACCATCAGAAGGGGTTGGATATATAGATTTGTAAGTCCTTGGCAAAAAGATTATAAACCCTTGAGTGAATGAGGTCATTGCAGAAATAGTATAAAGAGAGAACCAAGTGAAGGACAGAGACTTGGTTTATATTAACAATTAGGGGGCATAATGTGGCTGATAATTTAGCAAAGGAGCAAAGAAGGAGCAGTCACATTTGTGGGAGGAAAACTCAGAAAAAAATAAATCACAAAAGCCCTTAGAGGAGAAAGTATTCAAGAGAGGGTGATGCAAAATGCTCCAAGTTAAGAAAAATGAGGCCTAAGAATAAACTATTGGGTTTGGCAAGTTGGTCTTTGATTAACTTTGGAGAAAAAGTTTTCACTTAGGTGGTGAAGGAACAGGATTGAGGAGTGAGTGAGAGGTGGGGCAACAACTGTAGACAGCTTTTTTCAAAGAGTAAAGAAGATGGGTGGGGAAAAGATTTAGAACAGCTTGAAGGGATGATGGGGGCTAGAAAAAATTTTGTTTTTTATTTTTTTTTAAGGAGGGGAAAATGTAGGAGTGTTTGAAGGTAGCCAAAGAGGCACACACAAAGAAAGATTGAAGATCATAGAGGAAAGAAATGATTCAGGAAGCAATCTGTTGTAGAGAAGATAGTCAGGGATGGAATCAAGGATTGCCCTTGACATGTGAAAATGTTCTACATTGTCCAAATTTGGAGAAAAGAGGAGAATGGGGGATGATGGCAAAGGATATTGATATGAAGACCAGGGGAGAAATCTGAGCTCACAGTAAATAGACACAATTTTCTTGGAGCACATTAATGTCCTTGACAGCACATTATCTGCTATAGAAAAAAAATTTTTTTTTATTTTTTTTTTTTTTTGGTATGTGAAGATAATGCTGGATTTGGTGTCAGGGGACCTGGTTTCAAGTCTCAGGTTATCTGTTTACTACCTGTGTGACCTTGGGAAAGTCACTGAATTTTTCTAGGTTTCATGTACTTCAGATGTGAAATGGAGGTAGGGTGAGATAGGAGTTCCTTCTTGGTTCTAAACGTGTGATCCTATGATTAAAAAAATAACACAGCAGAGCAACTTTCCTTTTTGGTAAAAGAGGAAAACAGGATGAAAATGAGGAAGGATGAAAGGAGACATTCAACCAAGCATAAATTTGTTTCTCTAAATAGAGACAAATTAAAGAAACTAATCACTTTATTGGCCTCAAACTGGAAACTACAAAACTTTGGAGTGCTTTTATAATGATGTGGTCATCCCCTACCCCTTCTTCTCAAGGTTCACTCTTACTGAAGACCTGCTTTCCCCGCCAACCTGTACCCACACTGGTTTCCTCAGAAGGCTCAGCTGCTGCAACTCTTAGGATTCTAGGGATATTATTGTTCTTAAACCCCTGCTAACCTAATAACAAAGAAGTCATCTGACTTGATTAAGTATTTATTTTATTTTATTTTAGCTCTTGCCTTCCATCTTAGAACCAAGTACTTGTTCTAAAATAGAATAGAGGTAAGGGCTAAGCAATGGGGGTTAAGTGACTTGCCCGAGGTCACACAGCCAGGGCTTAACTCTTAACAAGAATATTTACTGAACAATTTAGATGTTATCTTCTCACCTTTCCCTTCATTCACATTACATTGTAAATTCCTTGCAGGCTGGGACTGTCTCTTGATTTTCTTAGTATCCTTAGAATTTAGCACCATAACCCAATACATAGTAGGCACTTAATAAATGTTTGTTGACTCTCTTTTGTTTGTTTGGTTTTTGGGCTTTTGTTTTTTTGGTTTTGTTTTTAAAACCCTTATCTTCCCTCTTGGAGTCAATACTGTGTATTGGCTCCTAGGCAGAAGAATGGTAAGGGCTAGGCTATAGGGGTCAAGTGACTTGCCCAGGGTCACACAGCTGGGAAGTGTCTGAGGCCAGATTTGAACCCAGGACCTCCAGTCTCTAGACCTGGCTCTCAATCCACTGAGCTACCCAGCTGTCTCCAGTTCACTTTGTTTTGAAAAAAAAAGGCAAAGTAAAATAATAGTTATTTAATAATTCTGTTCTTGTGATTGGAGTTCATTGTCTCATCAATGTACATAGTGTTCCTGAAGAAAAGTAGACATAAAATCAAAGTAGCATGATAGGCACACCTAAATTCAAGGGCAATTCTCAATTCTGAATGTAATGGCAGACCTCTATTTCTCTTTTCTTTTTCTAGAACTGGTCTTAGAAATTTCACTGAGAAGCATGGAGTCTGTGTTAGATGGTTGGGTCTACCGCTAAGCCGTGCTCTTCTGCAAATAGGATAGATTGCTCTCCTCACAACTGGCCACGTCAGGCCTCCAAATTCCCTCAGCTGGGCTGCTCCGTAGTCATGCCATTACTGTGCTGGATTGGGCTGGGCTTGCACCATTTGCATGGAAGCTATAGTTTCTATCATTTTCCACTTCAGGCTCTGTACGTGTCCTCAGATAGGTGGTGTGATACTCTTTTGGAAAGATCAGAGTCCCTTTGCTTAGGGTTGGTAAAGACTCTTCTGTTCTTCCCTCCATGGTTTCTTCTTCTCAACCTCCCAAGCAAAAGTGCAGGGAAGTATGGCTTCTCTTTGACAAACCTGTTCTTCCAGATCGTAGGTATTAATGCAGAGATTTATACTTACTCTTCTACCAGACTCTGAGGTTTTTTGTTTTTGTTTTTGGTGAGGAGAGGTTGGACCAACCCTTCCTAGTTCAGAGCTGGTTCTTCACAGTGAGAAATCTTGCTCTAGCCATGGTGAGTAAATCATCGTTTCTACTGGCTAAGCTATGACCAGGCAATGTCCACTTATCTACTAATCACAAAACTTCTTCTGAGTTTCCTGGCTATTAACTCCAAAATTCTTTTGTTGGTCAGAGGCAAATGATCACGTGGGAAGCAAGGTCCCAAAATAGTATTTGCCTTTGGGAAGTACATTATGTCTTCAGGCTGCTTTTTAAGTTTTGTTTTTTTGTTTTTATTTTATACAAGACTCACATTTGTCCTTGCCCTTGCTCTTTCCAATCAGCAAAATCAAACAAGTCTAAAAGAGGTATTATTGTATACTGTATTTCTCTTATATAAGATTACTTTCTACTTTGTTCACTGAGACTTCTAAGAAATTTATAGCATTCCCCCCCACACACACACCAACACCAACAAAAGGCAACAGCTTCTGTAGCTGTATTCTTAGACCTAAGTTCTAGTCATTTACCCCAGTACATTATGGATATTTTTATTGTTCCCCCAAGGGCAGCCATTTGAGGATGACTGTGTGTAGTTTTCCTTTGTCATTTTTATTCATTGGACTTTGGATTCTCAAAATGAAGAGGATCTCAAATTGTAAGGACAATGGAAAGGCAAAAGCTGTTGAGTTCTTTGAAACCATAATTAATCTCCAAACCTTCCTGGTCAATCAGGGGTATATAACATTGTCCCTGGAGTAGAAGAATAGCCAAAATGCCACCAAGATAGGTTGCCTGGCCTGGCCTATAAGTGGATTTTCAGAAAACCCAATTTGAAATTATTGTCTTTAATTAATGCTGCTGATATAAATAACCATGATAAAATTAGTGCAGCTGGCCTCTTGTTTGTGTTTCCCTATTGGAATGCACTGTACAATGCAATCATCTGAAATAAACATCTATTACAAAGAATACTCTATTTCAAAGAACATATTATTCTGCTCATCCAACCAAGTGGAATCTCTCCCTCCCCACCTCCATATCAATCTTGTGCCTATTAAAGGAATAAACCAATTACTGAGCTCTCATGATGTACCAACTGGTAAATTAAAACAATGCATTTCTGTTGAATAGGGGCACACACTTAAAAGGTTTTAATTTGTTTTTTCCTCAATACTTGTTTAGATGAAGTTGCTCAACTTAAAAGAGTTTCATACTATATTCAAAATTATTGGAATGCCCCATCCCTTCAAAAAGTAGTCTCTTTAGAAGACCTAAATGTTTAAAAGAAAGCAAAAGCTGGTCTTCAAGAAATATTTTTTCATTTGGGGAGAAAACTTAGTATAAGAATAACAACAAAAATTTATTGAATACTTATTAGGTTCAGGATCCTATTCTAGATGAAGAATGGATACAAGACAAACAAGATTTGACCAAGAGTGGGAATTTGTCCCAGAGATTTAAAAACCATTGAGAGTTCTCATATCTCTCTAAGGCAAATAGGGAGAGAAGAGCAGGGCTAATGACAAAATGGTAAGAGGGAGGCCTGGAGTTTGATGTAGAGGCAGATAGTGGATACTTATGATCCCTAGATGTCTTCAAACAAAGTCTCAATAACTACTTGTTTATTTTTAATGGGCATTATTTTTTCCACCATGAATTGTATTAAAAGGCTTTCTAGGTATTTTCCAATTGTGAAGTCCTTTAATTCCATAAGGAATTTGTGTTCAAGCTTTAGGAAACTCATTTATATTAAGTAGTTTAAGCATTTCTCCTACCAGTCTTGTTTATGCTTAGAAAGCCTAAAAAATTTAGGTAGAATATAAAGGAGCAAAGTAAGTGCCTCAATGGAGTGAATGCCAGGCCTGGAGTCATGACGACCTGGATTCAAATCTTCTCAGACACTTTCTATCTTTGTGACTTTGGGCAAGTCACTTAACTCCATTTGCCTAGCCCTTACTGCTCTTCTGTCTTAGAATTGATACTAACAAAGGTATGTATTCTTATAAAGCCCCTGTGGTAATAATTCCAAATTGCCTTCCAGCATGGTTGGATCAAATTCACAACTCCACTAGCAATGCATTAATGTCCCAATTTTGCTACATCCCCTCCAAAATTTATTGTTTTCCTTTATTGTCACATTGGCCAATCCCTTAGGTGTGAGGTGGTACCTCAGAGTTGTTTTGAGTTGCATTTCTCTAATCAAGAGGGATTTAGAACATTTTTTCATGTCCTTATTGATAGCTTTGATCTCTCCCTCTGAAAACAATTTGTATCCCTTGCCCATTTGTTAATTGGGGAATGACTTGGTTTCTTATAAATATGACTTAGATCTTCATATATTTGAGAAATTAGACTTTATCAGAGAAATTTGTTATAAATTTTTCCCCCAGTTTGTTGTTTCCTTTTTTTTAAAACATTTATTAATAATCATTTTTAACATGATTACATGATTCATGCTCCCCCTTTCCCATTCACCCCCCGCACTCCCCCCACCCAAGGCCGACGCACATTTCAACTGGTTTTGTCATGTGTCCTTGATCAAGACCTATTTCCAAATTGTTGGTGGTTGCATTGGTGTGGTAGTTTCGAGTCCACATCCCCAATCATGTCCACCCCGACCCATGCGTTCAAGGAGTTGCATTTCTTATATGGTTCCTCTCCTGCAGTCCTTCCTCTGAATGTGGGTAGCATCTTTACCATAAATCCCTCAGAATTGTCCTGGGTCATTGCATTGCTGCTGCTACAGAAGCCCATTACATTCAATTTTACCACAGTATGTCAGTCTCTGTGTACAATGTTCTTCTGGCTCTGTTCCTTTCGCTCTGCATCAGTTCCTGGAGGTCTCTCCAGTTCACCTGGAAATCCTCCAGTTTATTATTCCTTTTAGCACAATAGTATTCCATCACCTGCATATACCACAATTTGTTCAGCCATTCCCCAATTGAAGGACATATCCTCCTTTTCCAATTTGTTGCCACCACAAAAAGCGCAGCTATAAATATTTTCGTACAAGTCTGTTTATCTATGATCTCTTTGGGGTACAAACCCAACAATGGTATGGCTGGATCAAAGGGCAGGCATTCTTTTATAGCCCTTTGAGCATGATTCCAAATTGCCAGCCAGAATGGCTGGATCAGTTCACAGCTCCACCAGCAATGTATTAATGTCCCAATTTTGCCACATCCCCTCCAACATTCATTACTCTCCCCTTCTTTCATTTTAGCTAATCTGCTAGGTGTGAGGTGATACCTCAGTGTTGTTTT